>NC_041399.2:127580926-127705926 GCF_900747795.2 Erpetoichthys calabaricus
AACACAACACTAACCGAATGATGCAATGTGAACATTGCCAGAAATGCTTCAAAACAACTCGCGCTCTCAATAAACACTTACAAACTCATTCCACTCTCACCTTCAATTGCACATTTTGTAACAAGGACTTCACAGGTGAGATGGATCTCCACAACCATATGCAGATCCATTCAACACAAACATTTGTGTTTAAAATTTGCGACAAACACTTTCATGCACGCAGATACCTTACTAACCATCTCAAAACACATTCCCTGATGAATTCTTTTCAGTGTCAACACTGCTCCAAAACCTTCACGCGCCAGACATCTCTCAAAGCACATTTAAACACACACTCCACTGAACAAACGCATTCCAAACAGATCTTTCAATGCACGATTTGTTCAAAAACGTTCCGAGTGCAGAGATATCTCAACATGCATTTAAAAACACACTCCACTGAACGAATTATGCAATGTGAACATTGCCAGCAATACTTCGACACTCATTCCAATTCCCTTCAGTGTCAACACAGCACTAAATCGTTCATGCACAAACATCGCATTCAGTTTTCTGCAGCTTTTCAAGAAAATACCGCCATTCACATCCAAGAACATAACATTGGCTTACCTACCGCACTATGTGCTTCTTGCAATGCTCTTCATTGGCCAGCAGAGGTCAACAAATCCGGACATTACACTAAGTGTTGTCATGCTGGCAAGTTGTCTTTGCCACCGCTATCCAAACCCCCTCTTTTTTTAAAAATCCTCTTGACTGGCAAGAACCCGCTGTCCCGAAATTACTGTGATCATATCAGGGAATACAACTCTGCTTTAGCTTTCGCGTCAATGGGCGCACACATCGTTCAACTATCTGGACAAGGACCGTATGCTTTCAGAATCCACGGTCAAATTTATCACCAGGTCTCTCCTTTATATACCAATCCTGACACGTCACCACAATACGGTCAGCTATATATCTTCGATTCTGCTGAGGCTACCAGTCAACATTTGCAAAAGGAATGTAATAGCGCTTGCAGTGACATCTTGTTGCTTCAACTAGACAACATGATACAACAGGTTAATCCCTTCGCAAAGTCTTACATGCAAATGCATGACATTATCACTCACGGTAATCCTGTTACTGCTGTACGAATGGTGTTCATGGAAAATCCAGGTCTGGATAGGAGAAGGTATAACGCCCCATCCTGTCAAACTGATGTTGCTGCTATCTTTGTAGGTGAAGACGGGGAACCTCCTGCACAACGCGACATTTGCATATATCCAAGAGGAGATGCTTGCAAGCGTATCTCTGTTCTCAATATGTACTGTGACCCCATGGTTTATCCACTGCTATTCCCTTACGGAGATTCAGGCTGGCACATACAATTGACCCATGTTGAGGAAAAGCGAACTGCGAAAAGAACGCGAGTCACACAGCTCCAATTTTATGCTTTCAGCCTTGCCATGAGATCTTCATTTAGTGTCTTGCATTCCAGTGGCAAATTCTTCCAGCAATACATCGTCGACACATATGTCAGAACAGAAGGCGCGCGTTTACATTACCTTCAGTCACATCAACAAGATTTGCGTGTAGAGCAATACAGGGGACTTATGGATGCTGTCACTGCGAAAGCACATCACCATGACCTCTGCCCTGGACAATTGATCATTCTTCCCTCTACCTTTCAAGGCAGTCCAAGATGCGATGGCAATTATCCGCAAATGTGAAAAGCTTGACTTATTTTTAACCTTCGCCTGCAATCCTGCTTGGCCGGAAATCTGCAACGCCATTTCCCATCATGAGCAAATAGAACACAGACCTGACATCGTTACTCGCGTCTTTCATATCAAACTGCGACATTTTCTAACAGATATTCTGGAAAAGAATATTTTCGGCAATGTTCTCGCTTACATCTTCGTCATTGAATTCCAAAAACGAGGATTGCCTCATTGCCATATGTTACTTACACTTGACTCACAATCCAAAATAAGGACCAACGATGATATAGACAAATATGTCTGCGCTGAGCTTCCAAATCCTGAAATACACCCTCGACTTTTCCAAATTGTCACCAAATGCATGGTGCATGGTCCATGTGGCACGCTCAACGCCAAATCACCTTGCATGAAAGACGGCACGTGTACCAAAAATTTCCCGAAAGACTTCAACGCAGAAAACACACAAGGATACCCCATATACTGCTGAAGACAAGGGAGAACTGCTGTTTTTTGCAAATACAATATCGACAACCAATCCGTGGCTTTCTCAGAAATTCAATGCTCATATTAACGTTGAAGTTTGCGCATTCATTCAATGTATCAAGTATCTTTATAAGTATGTGTACAAAGGACACGACGCTGCATCAATTGCACTTCACAGGGAGCCAGCCGATGATATTTTTCAACATGACGAAATACAGACTTTCCTTGATGGGAGGTATGTTAGTGCTCCTGAGGCTATGTGGTGTTTGAACGAGTACAGTCTTTCAGAAAAATCTCATGTGATTACCCGATTACCAGTTCATTTGCCGGAACAACAAATCATCTTTTTTCATGAGGGTCACGAGGAACAAGCACTCCAAAGACACGCCCACAAAAACACTATGCTGTTAGCATGGTTTGAACTCAACAAAACAGATCCTGAAGCTGTAGAGTTACATTACACTGATGTTCCACAACATTACACATTTCAAAAATCCTCTGGAAAATGGAAAAAGAGAATCAGAGGAGGCACAAAAGTGATCGGTAGAATGCCTGTTGCTGCCATTAACGACACTGAACGTTATTACCTCAGACTTCTCCTTAAACGTTCTGTGGGTGTCACAAGTTTTCACCATCTACGAACTATCAATGGTGTCGAATGTGACACTTTCAAAGAAGCTTGCCAAGAATTAGGTCTTCTTAAAGATGACAAGATATGGCATGATACTGTTTCAGAGGCATCCCAGATACGAATGCCACGATTCTTGCGAGAAATGTTCATTTTCATCTGTGTCTTCAGTGAACCACACAACGTTCCACACCTTTGGGACACGCATAAACTCTAACTCTCCGAAGACTTTCTCACAAAATATTCCACAACCACCACTTGCATGTATGCTCTCGCTGACATTAATGACATGCTGCAGCCACATGGCTTCAACCTGCACAAATTACACCTACCCCCCACTGACATTCCTCCACTGTGTCATTCATCTCCCACCTTCGACGCTCACGCTGAACACTCACACGCTATAGAACACTATGACAAACTCAACACAGAACAGAAACACGCTGTTGATACTGTTTTACACGCTGCACATAACAATTCCCATCCCCGATGCTTCTTCTTAGATGGTCCTGCAGGAACAGGGAAAACTTTTGTGTACAAAACCCTGATTCATACCATCAGAGCTAGGGGAGACATTCCTACAACCGTAGCATCTACAGGAATAGCTGCAACATTATTACCGGGTAGACGAACTGCCCATTCTGTTGTTAAAATACCATTGAAGCTGAATACTATTTCCACATGTAACATCAAACCTTCCTCACCACATGCTCAACATCTTCTACAATCCAAAGTTATTATATGGGACGAGGCGCCAATGACACACGAATACGCATTCCAGGCAGTTGACAGGTTATTACGTGACCTCACAGGTGACACGCAGCCTTTTGGAGGCAAAACAATACTATTGGGTGGAGATTTCCAACAAATTCTCCCCGTCATTATGCGTGGCTCCCGCGCGCTTACTGTCGCCAGTTGCATTAACAAGCACCCTTTGTGGCATCACATGCATGTTCTTACACTGACAACAAATATGAGAGCTCTTCCTGAAGAACAACATTTCTCACAATGGCTCCTTGATGTTGGAGACGGGATAAACGGAACACCTGTGACATTGCCTTCACATTGTTTTCCTTTAATTTCTGATCCCGTTCAACAACTGTATGGCGACATCGACTTCTCAACTGTCACTCTGGAACAACTCAGCACGCGAGCTATATTAAGCGTCACCAACGAAGACTCGCTATACCTTAATGAACAAGTGCTAAAACTTATCCCTAACAATGAGGTGACTTTCACAAGCGTGGACTCTATCGTCACAGATGATCCTGCAGATCAACTTTCATTCCCCGAGGAATTTCTTAATAGTCTTACTCCTACTGGCATGCCTCCACATAAACTCAAAATTAAAATTGGATCCGTCATCGTGCTTCTCAGAAACCTCCTGCCTGCAAAAGGTCTTTGTAATGGCACTAGACTGTCTGTTACCACCATTCACCGCAATGTACTGGAGTATAAAACTATCACATCTGCTACCTCACAAACTGTCCTTATTCCACGGATATGCCTGACCCCGTCAGATTCAAATTTGCCTTTTACTTTTACCCGAAGACAATTTCCTGTTCGATTGGCATTTGCAATGACAATTAACAAGGCACAGGGCCAAACTTTCAAAAAGATATGCCTGTATCTGCCAAAACCAGTCTTCACTCATGGACAATTGTATGTTGCTCTCTCCAGAGTTCCATCTTTTCATTCACTTTATGTTTTATCCTCAAACACTCCCCTTTTAGACAACTGTATCTTTCCAGAAGTGTTCAACCATCAATAAATAATTATGCGCCGTTTGTTGTGCCACGGGTTCACTATTGTGTTGTACTTTGCTCTCTCCAGAGTTCCATCTTTTCATTCACTTACTGTTGTATCCTCAGACCAACCCGTTTTAGACAACTGTGTCTTTCCGGAAGTGTTTAGCATTCAATAAATAATTATGCATGAGATTGAGCATTAACAGGTCTGTGATGCCCTTGGATGTCCCGTACGGCACGTGCGCTACACTGAATGGATCAACCGGGGCTTGCATTTGTTCCCCACGAACGAGGAATTCCCAGGAAGTGCGGGTCATACACTCACACTGATTACGTCCCTACCCTTTGTACACACCAACACTCACTACTACCATGGTCGGGTGACACAAAACACGGCGTCAATCCAGCTGTAAGCCGTGTTGACTGTTCATTTGCCTTCCATGGCCACCGCTTCAAATGTATTTCATGGAAACAACACTTCTTTCAATGTTATACAGATTCCTGCATCAGGTAACTGCAGGCGCGCTACACTGAATGGATCAATGTGTGTCTACCCGGCACAGAGAGGCGTGGGTAAGCCGTTGAACCCCCTTCGTGCTGGAAACCGGGGCTTGCAATTGTTCTCAACGAACGAGCAATTCCCAGTAAGTGCGGGTCATACGCTCGCACTGATTACGTCCCTGCCCTTTGTACAAACACCACTCCCCCCCACCTCGCTACTACCATGGTCGGGTGACTTGGTGGATTATATATAGAAAAGCAGCCAAAATCACAAAGAACAATGAAAAGTCTACGTGACTCACAGGTGCATGTGGACTGTGCAAAGAGGAAAACGACTCAGGTGACGAGTTGGGGGTGGGCACATAAGCAGGCAGTGCATACTGAACAAGAAATCAGCAGACTAGCATGACGGAAGGGGCGGAATGGGCGTCCTTCCCCTCTCCTCCAGTTCCGCCCTCCACGCCCGACCGCCATCCACCCCCATCCCTCGCTCTGGGAGGAGAAGGCGCGACGGCGGTCTGCCAGTTTTCAGTCACGGACAATTGTATGTTGGTTCGTTCCGTGCATTGTTACAATGCTACTTTTCTTGGTGGTTTATTACATTACAGATTTTTCAAATGTTAATTTTTTCCCTGTGCTTAAAAATCATTAAAAAAGCAGCCTGATTATGCGGCGTATGGTACGCCGCGGTTTGGCTAGTATATATATAATATACACACACACACACATATTATATATATATATATATATATATATATATATATATATATATATATATATTGTCACACACATGCGCATGGGAGGCAGCTAAAGGGCTTGAGTAAGGGCAGTTCCGAGGCATACCGGGATGTGGCAGAGTGCACTGACTCTTTTTCTCCTTTTCCTGTAAACCATTCACGAGAGATTCCACCTGGCTCTCGTGATGTCACTTCCGGGACCGAGCACATGGAAGGAGACCTTGCCGGCTCCGGCCCCTGTGATTTCACGTCCGGGCTCAAACCAATGGCTGAAGTCCTTCATGAGCCTGACCCCTATGATCTCACTTCCTGTCTTCCCCTTTAAAAGCTTGCACCTTTTCCCTATTTCCTCAGTTCTGTTTTGGACTCGGTTTTGTGCACAGCAATGCTGTATTTATTTACGCAACTTTGCAGCCAGGAAACCAATTATACGGGTGACTGCCCCAAGCCTTTTCATGACTCTGTGTCGAGTTTCTGACAATATATATATACATAAATATCCATCCATCAGTCCATTTTCCATTTTCCAACATATATGTATATATATATATATATATATATATATATATATACTAGCAAAATACCCGCGCTTCGCAGCAGAGAAGTAGTGTGTTAAAGAGGTTATGTAACAATACATATACATAAACATATATACATATATATACATATCTACATATACACATATCTACATATACATATATATACATATACACATCCACATATACATATATATATATACATATACAAATTTACATATCTACATATCTATATACATATAAATATAGACATACATATATACATACATACATTCACACATATATATATATATATATATATATATATATATATATATATATATATATATAGACTGTATATATACATATCTACTTATTGGCTCCTGTATTTAGGATATAGCGGGTTGGATAATGGATGGATGGACATCTGTATGCATAGCCCTATTTGCCCGTTTTCGTTTTTTTTTCTTTCTTCAGTAATATTTCAGTAAACCCGGAGCTTGTCAGTTCAAATCCTGGTACTGACACCACTGTGTGACCCTGAGGAAGTCACTTCACCTGCCTGTGCTGCAAAAAACAAAAGTAATATAACAAATTGTACCTCAGATGTTGCAAGTTGCTGGAATAAAGGCATAAGTAAAATAGATAAATATGTATTATACACATAGGAACTATTAATTTATTTTCAGTTAAGTCATCTGCAGCAAACCTTTATAAATAAGGGTTTCTCCTTTTTAGATAGTGCAAACTGTTTCTTCTTCATTGACGTTTTCTCTTGGAGAGCTTTTTTCATTTCATTGAAAATTAAAGCAGCAGCTGCCAAAATATGTAGCTTTCTTATTAATTTTTCAACATTGTGTAAAATAAATTTATAAAGTAACATAAAAGGTTTAAATACTGGTTATCCTTTTACACTAAAATATTACTAAAGAGATACAAAAAAAGTAAAATGCATATGTTCTTTTTCTTTAAGGAGATTAAATATTACTGAAGAAAGAAAAAAAAAACTAAAACAGCCAAATGGGGCTATGCATACGAACTTAAAAGGTTTAAATAAAACAGAAATATATATTTTATTTTTACTTGTTTAACTTGTGGAGGGTGTATCCTGTAGCAAAGCCCTTTTTTCGTGAAAGCCCGTTTCAGTCAATAAGTCTTAAAAAAAGGTGTAAAGATATTGACAATAAGCTACGCAAACCAAGCAAGACATGGAATCGTTTAAATCAAGTATCATTACATCTTCCTTTCTTAAAGAGAAGTAAGGCAGTACTTATAAGCTTACATATATATATATATATATATATATATATATATAAATATAGACATACATACATATATATATATATATATCTATATCCGAAGCCGTGCAAGCACACTCTTGAGAATGCAACGTATAGTTGTACAGGAGAAAAGCAATCTTGCCTCAAATCAATGGCAACCTTTTGTAGGTCTATGAACTTAATTTAAACTTTAGGTTTACACGGTGCTTTCTTTCCGAAGTACCTGCACTCATGAATATGTCTGTATTTGTCAGTCGGTCAAATCCACGCGCTTCGCACCGGCGAAGTACCGCTTTTAAATTTTTATTAAGAAGAAAAGAAAACCTTTTTAAATTGAAGGAAAATATACTAATAACAGTTTGTTAAGGATCTGTTTTTTTGTGAAGCTGCCTTCACTCAAGTGATCACTTCGAGCTGACTTGCTGGCCAACTATAAGCGTTACCTGGTAGGTAACCACCCATACAATCAGATTGTGAATCAGACTACGAATGCCGTGAACGTAATTACCCCGATCTACATGTTGTCAAATAAACAAACCACACGCCGTGGCGCAATTTTAGGGGCTTCGCCTGTAGCGCTGACGTCCGAGGTTCGATTCCCGTAAGGGAGTGAAGTGAGTGGCTGGTTACCTACCAGGTAACGCTTATGGTTGGCCAGCAAGTGAGGTAACATCAGCCACGGTGCCCTCAGTTGTGAGAAGCAGATCATAGAATGGTTGAAAATAGTTTACTGTCAAATAATGCAAAGAGTACGCAACACGTCTTTCCCCCTTATTCTTGGCTCATCAGGCGTACACACTGACTGCACTTGTTAACGGTAATCGAACCTCAGACGTCAGCGCTAGAGGGGCTTCGCAGCGGTGAAGTATTGCTTTTAAATTTTAATTAAGAAGAAAAGAAAACCTTTTTAAATTAAGTCTTAAAAAAGAGGTGTAAAGATATTGACAATAAGCTACGCAAACCCACCAAGAAATGCAATCGTTTAAATCAAGGCGCGAGTCGAAAAACGCCATCCCATAATATTAGTTAACGATTAACACATTTCTATATGTATTGTAAGCATACAATACAACTGATAATATGTTGCGCTTATTTATCTGGTGTACCAACATTTTTGCGTGTTTAACGGCTGAAATCTAACGTGGTTTGTGCCCTTCATAATGAAAACAGTTTGCATTTACCTTTTTAATAAAAGGCGAGCTTTTAAGCCTGAGAAATCACCCCGTAAATGCACACGTTTAATTGCACATGTGTTAATATGTATGCTTACACAGTATTAAAAGACACTCAAACATTAACGTCATTTACCTTCGTTCCCGCGTTTGACTCGTGCTGTAAATCTCTTCCTTGTTTTTAGTTCACGTGATTACGTAGGAGGCGTGATGACGCGATACGTGACTCCGCCTCCTCCATTAGAGTATATGGACAAAAAACAGGTTCCAGTTATGACCATTACGCGTAGAATTTCGAAATGAAACCTGCCTAACTTTTGCAAGTAAGCTGTAAGGAATGAGCCTGCCAAATTTCAGCCTTCCACCTACACAGGAAGTTGGAGAATTAGTGATGAGTGAGTCAGTCAGTCAGTCAGTGAGTCAGTGAGGGCTTTGCCTTTTATTAATTAGTATAGAATAGATATATATATATATATATATATATATATATATATATATATATATATATATATATATATATACAGTATATATATATATATTTGCTCACCCACCCCCGAGATTGGTTAACCGGATATACAATTTAAAGAGATTGTTATTATCGCTGGAATTGTTACATATGCATTATTTTCACTTTTACTTTAAGAATTTAGTAAAAACAATATTTGGAATTAACTTAATTAAATTAATTAAGATCACACTGAATTTTGATTCCGTGTTTGGACTTATATTGTGACAATGCAACATATAACTGCCTGTAAGTGAATATCGTTTCTTTCTCTCTAATAAATAAACAACTTTTTCATGTCCATGTTTTCTTCTTTGCTTAGTTGTTGATGTGTCATCTAGAATGTATAAAATTATTGTCCTGATAAAACATATGAGTTGAGAGAGCAGGAAGTGTGTCTGACAAAAGCATTCACACGAGTGAGGTTAGATTACTGTGGTCTTGTTTGAAAATGGTTGTAAGTAGGGCGTGACTTGAAAGAATCTCATGTTAAAAGTCTCCTTCTCACAGGACTTCATACCACGCCTTTTTTGGAACACGAATTAGACGATCTACAAGTCTCTGACTTGGAAGATTAAATCCAAACAATATATTCGATGTCTTTATGCTGTTCCGTTATTTCACCGAGTAATAATTTCCGTTTGTTTGCGCTAATGTGATCTTTACTATGCTTTTTTCGTACTTCCATTATCTCTAACCTGCTCTGCATGTCTACCACGCCAACGTTTTTGAATTCTTTACAATTTTCTACTTTGTCATCTACTCTTTGACTTTTATTTCCGGCCCCAGGCGTGGTTAAATCTCTTGGCACAAAGACTCCTCTCGTGCAGGACGTGTGTTTCTCCAAGAAAATCATGTCTCATCTCCTTCCAAGATTTTTTTTTTATAATAGACATGTATAATATATATACACACACAAATATATATATACACACATATATATATATACATATATATATCCACACACACACATATATATATATATACACACACATATACAGTAATCCCTCGCTATATCGCGCTTCGCCTTTCGCGGCTTCACTCCATTGCGGATTTTATATGTAAGCATATTTAAATATATATCGCAGATTTTTTGCTGGTTCGCGGATTTCTGCAGACAATGGGTCTTTTAATTTCTGGTACATGCTTCCTCAGTTGGTTTGCCCAGTTGATTTCATACAAGGGAAGCTATTGGCAGATGGCTGAGAATCTACCCAACTTACTTTTCTCTCTCTCTTGCGCTGACTTTCTCTGATCCTGACGTAGGGGGATTGAGCAGGGGGGCTGTTTGCACACCTAGATGATACGGACAGTCGTCTAAAAATGCTGAAAGGTAAATGCTACCTTCTGTGCAGCTGCTTCCTGAAGCGACATGCTGCACGGTGCTTCGCATACTTAAAAGCTCGAAGGGCACGTATTGATTTTTGATTGAAAAACAAACTCTGTCTCTCTCTATCTCTCTTTCTCTGCTCCTGACGGAGGGGGTGTGAGCTGCCGCCTTCAACAGCTTTGTGCCGCGTGCTTCGCATACTTAAAAGCCAAACAGCCCTATTGATTTGTTTGCTTTTCTCTATCTCTCTGACATGCTCTGCTCCTGACGCGCACTCCTTTGAAGAGGAAGATATGTTTGCATTCTTTTAATTGTGAGACGGAACTGTCATCTCTGTCTTGTCATGGAGCACAGTTTAAACTTTTGGAAAAGAGACAAATGTTTGTTTGCAGTGTTTGAATAACGTTCCTGTCTCTCTACAACCTCCTGTTTTTCTGTGCAAATCTGTGACCCAAGCATGACAATATAAAAATAACCATATAAACATATGGTTTCTACTTCGCAGATTTTCACCTTTCGCGGGGGGGTCTGGAACGCAACCCCTTCGATGGAGGAGGGATTACTGTATATATACACTGTATATATATACTGTATATATATATATATATATATATATATATATATATATATATATACATATATAAATACACATGTGTGTGTGTGAGTATGAGTGAGTGTATATATACCGTATATACACACTCACACAAACACATACACACACTATGGAGAGTGGAGGAAACAGATTTGCAAGTAATAAGCTAACATAGTGCCACAAACGTGCAATTGGGAGATAACATCAGGACTCATTTCATAATAATTACCCTCTAAACTAGGGGTTGGCGTTGTCATCTAATGCCTTTCCTTCTACCCCCTCTGCAGAAAGAATGATTGAAGGACTGGCCTCATGTGATGTCACTTTCAGTATCCTGTCTACCAAACCTGGCTGTTCCTCGGAGTTTCCTACTTAACCCATCATACTGGGACAGTACAAGGACAACCATCTGAAGATGACTTGTTTAGCCCTTTTCTTTCAGTTTAAAAACTTTAATGATCTCTTTGTTTATTCTTTTACAGTGGTGTAGTCGGCAGGATTTCTCTACCAAAGATGACAGAGCAGGCTGACCTGACCACATTATTGGCTGCACTTAACATGGAGGTCTAGGTCCTATGAGTTCAACTCTGGGAACAGTGTATGCAGCTTGCTGAAGCGGAGGCACTCAGCCAAGCACAAGTAGAGTTGCCGCAGGAAAGGGTGTTTGGACCATCCCAGTTACCAATGCCACTTCACAAAAGAGACGACACTGAAACATACTTGCTAATTTTCTAAAGAACAGCATTCAGACATCACTGGGAGCATGCAGAATTGGTGCCGTTTATGTTGGGAGAGGCTTAATGGGGTTATTATAACCTCAATAAACAGGCGGCCGGCAATTATGATTACTTAAAATCTGAAATCTTGGTCAGGTACAGAGTAACCCCGGACCTGCAGGCAAGACAGTGCTGGGAGTTTCAATTCAACCTAAGCAGCTGACGCACTCCCAGGGATATGGGTAATGAGGGAAAATATGGCACTGGTTAAAACCAGAAATGAATTAAACGAAAAGGGTCATTAAATGGTTGACTTTGACTATCCGATAAATGCCCTCCCCAACTGACTCACCCAGCAGGTCAGAAGGCAGACCTGGAGAAATATGAACACCATTCTTGAGACTCTTGTGTGTCACAGGTAGGTCCTTTAATTGAGCATTCAGAGTGGTCCATTGATTGGTAGTAGGATGTGTCACCAAACCACAGACTTTCCACCACATTATGGATTCAGCGACCCATCCCAAGGATGGGCCATTCAAGAACAGTCACAGAGTTGTTGTGAAGCCACTCCTTCGTTATTTTAGCTGTGTGCTTAGGGTCATTGTCTTGTTGGAAGGTAAACCTTCGGCCCAGTCTGAGGTCCTTAGCACTCTGGAGAAGGTTTTTGTCCAGGATATCCCTGTACTTGGCCGCATTCATCTTTTCCTCGATTGCAACCAGTCGTCCTGTCCCTGCAGCTGAAAAACACTCCCACAGCATGATGCTGCCACCGCCATGCTTCACTGTGGGGACTATATTGGACAAGTGATTAGCAGTGCCTGGTTGTCTCCACACATACCTTAGTGCAAGACACATGACAGTCCGCATGGAGTTTGCTAAAAGACACCTGAAGGACTCTGAGATGGTGAGAAATAAGATTCTCCAGAGTGCTAAGGACCTCAGACTGGGCCGAAGGTTTACCTTCCAACAAGACAATGACCCTAAGCACACAGCTAAAATAAGGAGTGGCTTCACAACTCTGTGACTGTTCTTGAATGGCCCAGCCAGAGCCCTGACTTAAACCCAATTGAGCATCTCTGGAGAAACATAAAAATGGCTGTCCACCAACGTTTACCATCCAACCTGACAGAACTGGAGAGGATCTGCAAGGAGGAATGGCAGAGGATCCCCAAATCCAGGTGTGAAAAACTTGTTGCATCTTTCCCAAGAAGACTCATGGCTGTATTAGCTCAAAAGGGTGCTTCTACTAAATACTGAGCAAAGGGTCTGAATACTTAGGACCATGTGATATTTCAGATTTTCTTTTTTAATAAATCTGCAACAATTTCAAAAATTCTTTTTTTGTCTGTCAATATGGGGTGCTGTGTGTACATTAATGAGAGAAAAAATTAATTTAAATGATTTTAGCAAATGGCTGCAATATGACAAAGAGTGAAAAATTGAAGGGGGTCTGAATACTTTCCGTACCCACTGTATATACAACCTTCATTTAGTAATATAGATTTATATTGGGGAGAAGGACTTCTTTCCCTCTTTTCTACTCTCAAAGTTTTACTCTGGCTGTTGGCCTTTCTCTCTTTTTCATGGGTAGGGGTTGAATTTAATTTAGTTTTGTTAAGTTTGACTTGATTGTATGGAATGTTACTTGCTTTTAATAAATTAAAGATTAAAAAAAAAAGAAAACTTTGAGAATCACTATGAAACTCAAACAGTACAGTATCTGCACATGACCCAACTACCTACGTGAATGCTTGGTAGAGCATTGACTCAGAGTTCGGCTATGTGTGTTTGGTGTCTCCCCTACACTTGTGCTGAGCCTCGCCATGACTGCCTGAGACCAGACAGAAAACAGACTTCTTTTGATCTAACAAGAAAGAGACTGCCTGTTGCAGGTTTCCTAAGACTTGGCGAAACCGTAGGCACGGCAGTAAGTATTTTTTGCATCACATTATCATCTTCGGTTCAACTTTTGGTCGAAAAAAAGTCTGTTATAGTGAAATTAAAATTTTGTTAAAACAAAATTTGTTTAACATGACACTATATGAACATTTGTCTGGGCCAACAAAATGTATTCATTTTTCCAAAAATTTTGTTACTTTAATACTTCGTTATAACAGGATTTAACCTGTATATATTTTATATTGCATACCTGAAAATACATAAATAGAGAGATTTCCTACACTACATTTTTAGCTTATCAAATAGTTCTGCTCAACAGAAAAATCCTAATGCACCCTACATAACTCAATGGGAAAATGCTATATTACCTAAAACTAGAAAAAAATCGAATTTTCTTTGCATGAAACTGTGTAGAGCTTCCTTAGAATTTGGCAAGAATTTATTCATGTTTTTCTAAAGTACGTCTGCTGCACTCCTCCTAAACTCTTATTATTTTGCATAACACTGAGGGTCTTTTTTTACTATCTGCCTCTCAATTTTAGGTAAGGGTGAAATTTTTTGTGTGGTTTATGATTACAAAACTTCATTTTCTTAAATTTAGTTTCACTGAAGTTATGCACATTTATTATAACACCAGTTTAAATGCAGGTTTATGAAAATAAATCGAATTTAACTGATAAAAAGTAACTGTAAAAGATATATGAAGTAGCAGCCTAATCTTCTGGTAATACATTTTTAACCCCCATATCCATTTAATCATTCTGTTATTAAGAGCTGAAGTAGATAAATGAATTTTGTTGTGAGCTGGGTTGCTTAATTCACAAGTTATGCATAGAGAGAGAGAGAGAGAGAGAGAGTTCATTATGTACCTCGTTCTACCACAGTAGCCCTCCCTTGAAACTGTCTAAAGTCCTGCTTTGAACCATTGTCTACCATAAATGTAAGTTGCATAACCTTAATTTGCTTTACCTCTTTAATGTTGCCATTACTAAGGACGCAAATAATGTCTGCATTCTGTATTGTGCTGAGCCGGTGAGCAATAATGAGGACCGTACGGCCTGATGTAGCTCGATCAAGAGCATCTTGTACTGCTCGTTCTGATTCTGCATCCAAAGCACTGGTGGCCTCATCCAAAATCAGTATTCTGGGATTTTTAATCAGTGCTCTGGCAATTGCAATGCGCTGTTTCTGACCTCCTGATAAAGTGACGCCTCGTTCACCTGAAACAAAAAAACCATATAAATATTATAAGCCTCTAAAAATGTTTAGTTTTGTTTCTGCTTTCATAATTAAGCCATGGTACTCTCAATTATTCATCTTTGATAACTGTAGAGTACCGAGAACATTACATTTTTAAGCTATACCTGTATATGCATTTTCTTTACCTGATCATCGAAATCAATGCTGTGGAAAAATCTTAAAATGAATAAAAAACTTTGGAAACATCCTATAAAACCATATATATTAGATAAATACAATTAAAATAATGAAGTTTGAAAAAGTAGCTAAGCTTAATGCACTGCTGATTTTTACTATTTATTATTTTATTAGAGAGTCACAGTTAGGGCAGCTGATGGAATGGTCCTTACGGATGACACTGCAGCTGTGACCCGCTGAGCTGGCTACTTTGAGCAGTTGTTTAAAGCTGATCCTCCGGCTAGGATGTTGGATATCTCTGGGTCCACGGTTCTTGAAGCTCATCCTCCAATTAGCTGTGAACCACCCAGTCTCACTGAAATTGTACAGGTGGTGAACCAGCTGAGGGGAAGGAAGGTTTTAGGGATCTGTGGTATCCGGAGTGAACGTCTCCAGGCTGGTGGTAAGGCTGTTCTCCTCGCATTGCAAGCAATCTTTGCTTCTATTTGGGAGACTGGCATCATCTCAACTGACTGGAAACCGTCGTCCCTATCTGGAAAGGGAAGGGTGTTAGCCTGGATTGCGGGTGCTGGGTAAGGTCCTTGCTAGCGTTGTCCTCAATAGGATCCGTGATCACTTGCTCACCTACCAACGACTGGAGCAGTCTGGTTTTATGCCTAAGAAGCCTATACTCAATCGCATTCTGGCACGGAGGGTTCTCATGGAGCATAAACGAGAATATTGGCAGAGTTTCTTTGCAGCCTTTGTTGATCTTCATAAAGCATTCGATTCGACCTGCCCTGTAGGACATCCTGAGGGTTCACAGGATCCCCTCAAGGTTGCTGGATATCATGGCCAGCCTATACACTGGTACTGTAAGTGCTGTGCAGAGTGGGGGCTGAACGTCTGTGTTTTTCCCCAGTTGATTCTGAGATTTGTCAGGGGTGTGTTCTTGCTCCTACTCTGTTCAGTGCTTGCATGGACTAGGTGTTGGACAAGGTTGTGGGGTCCAGGGGCTGTGCGGCATCTATTGGTGAAGAAAGATTTACTGATCTTGACTTTGCTGTCAATGCTGTGATCTTCACGGAGTCAATGGAGGCTCTGATCGGGGCTCTCATGAGACTGAGCGAAGAGTCTGAGTGTCTGGGCTTGCGAATGTCCTGGATAAAAACCAACATCCAGGCCTTTAATGACCTCTTGGGCACAGCCATCAGCAGTGTGACTGTCTGCGGAGTTAATGTTGACCATGTTGAGAGGTTTACTTACCTTGGCAGTGACATTCATGTCTCTGGTGACTCTTCCTATGAAGTCAGTAGATGGATAGGGAGAGCATGGGGGGGGGCTCATGAAGGCGCTGGAAATGGGTGTGTGGTGCTCCCGATATCCATGCAAAAGGACGAAGGTCCAAGTCTTTAGAGTCCTGATGCTTCCTGTCTTGCTATATGGTTGCGAGACATGGACATTATCCAGTGATCTGAGATGAACACAGGACTCCTTTGGTACTGTGTCTCTTCGGTGAATCCTTGGGTACTGCTGGTTTGATTTTGTGTCAAATGAGCAGTTGCTCAAGGATTCCTGAATAAGGCACATTACCTGCATTGTGAGGGAGCATCAGTTATGGCACTACGGCCATGTGGCGCGTTTTCCCGGGGGTGATCCAGCTCGCAGGATTCTCATTGTTGAGGACCCGAGTAGCTGGACCAGGCCAAGGGGATGCTCATGTAACAACCTGGCTACAGCAGGTAGAGGGTCATTTCTGGAGGGTGGGACTGGATTGCATGTCTGCCTAGGGGGTTACCAACCAGGATTCTAAGCTGTTTCGTCACGTGTTGGGTGCAGCGATGCAATGTACCAGTGCATTCTCCCTGACCTGACCTGATTAGTATTTTCTAAACAGATTAAATGTACAGTTTACAGACACTGACATATTCTTCAAATGTCCCCTCAATTTAAAAATACTCCCCACATTTTTTTTCCACAGAATCATAATGTAAAGAGACATGACACTAAAAGCCTTGATGCCTAATGCTGGTACTGAATATTTACATGGCACCCATGGTTTTTCTGGTTAGGGTTTTGTTGAACATTTTGTCAGACTTTAGTAATGTTTATAAGATTTAAATGAATAAAAATTAACATTTTTCTATACGTTTATTTCATTGATCTAGTTGTGACTAGGAAAGGGTTGATTTATTTATTATTGTTCCTCTAAGCCACTATAGCGAAATACTTCCTAAACAATGTCTCACATTAAGCCTCATTATAAGGGTAGGTATTACATAAATTATTTTCAACTATAGGAAGATGCAGATATTGACATTCATCACTGTTGTCTGAGGTGGACTGAATGAATCCAATAATCTGGCATACTTTTTATAAATCAATGTTAGAATCCATTTACCAGTTTTCCTTTGCTCTAGACTTGCATGTGCTGTCCATACTTTATACTTACTCTTCTAAACACTACAAAAATAGGTATTGTAAACTCTTTATATCTATATACATTTATATTCTACACCATGAACATATATCCAGTTAGCCGTTCCTGAAGAACAGCCATTTGGTCTTAACCCAAGCTGACTCCATTACACATCTGCTGTATTTACTTCTTCAAAACAAGTTTGGGATCTGCACATGCTCTCTTTTATCAGGGCAATTATAAACGCAGCAGTTTATCCATATGTTTTTGACACTTGGAATTGGCCAAGCAACAGGTGATTTCCTGTTTCTATCAACTCTTTTGCATATTACTAAAATTTATTGTTGTGTTTTATATAAGTTTGTTCATGGAAAAAACCTGCTTTCTAATTATATAAAATACGCTTTTTTATTATGTTTTTTTACTTTAGATAAGAAGTTTTGCTCAGATCTAAAAAAGAAGTTGTGCTTAATTTCCAGGAGCTTCTCTAAACTTACAGGAAGATTGAGTACTTTTTAACAGAATGGTGCCTCTATTTTTGATGTTTGATTTCAGCCTTTATATCTGAAAGCTGGAATTTCATTATGAGCATGTGGACTTTTCACATCAATTCTGTGTGTATGTGGTGGTTTGATTGTAAACCTCCATGGGCATCAAACTTATTGGCTGTCATGCAATTAATACCATTAACAGGAGGAAAACAATAATAGATCATAACTTCTACAATGTTTTCCAAGTCATTCTTAACAAGTTGAAAGACTAGCATAATTAGTTTCAACTCCACAAGAGTACCTACAAAAAACAATCATAAAAGTGAAACGCTCTCTAAATGGCACATCTGACTCTCACCACTTACCAACAACAGTGTTGTAGCCATCTGGAAAGTTTGTGATAAAATGGTGGGCATTTGCCATCTTGGCTGCTTCATAAACTTCTTTGTCTGTGGCATCTGGTTTACCAAATCTAATATTCTCCATGACAGAAGTACCAAAAAGAACAGGCTCCTAAAGAAAACATTTTTATTAATTGTAAAGTTATTATAAAATATTTGCAATAAATAATTTATAAAAAAATGTTTATAGTCAGAAGCAAATTAATTTGGTTAGTGTTCTAAAACACTGCTGACATAAGCTCCAAGCTAAAAAATAAATAATGACAGTAAATAACTGGTAGAAGTATATAGTTAATATCACATATAAATCAGAGACATTGACATTTTTACATTATTTTCTTAATTTATTTCTTTATTATACAAACATTTTATCTTGATTTAATCTTTACATTAACAAAAAGTGAATTTCATTTTGGTTTTGTACACTGTTAATATCCACAGAATGTACCTAAAGTGATTCACTTCTGGAAACTTTAATTTTTTTTTTGAAGAACATTACAACACCTATGAGGCCCCTGTTTAAACACCCTGCTTTCAGAAAGGTACGTCAATCACTAACTTAAATTTCTACTTAATATGGCTCTCACTAACTTCGTCACCTATCCTGTGTAAATTTGATCTCACCACTTTCCACCTGTTGCTAGATTGTTAATACATCACAACCCTCACCTGTTGTATTTTGAAACAACCTTCTTCGTAGTAACTGCAATGGAAGTTACTTCAGTATGCCAACAAAAGATTACATGCAGTGCATGTACTACTCTTATATTTTAAAAAGAAAATTATGCACTCTTACCCTTAAAGTATGAATGCGGTACATTACACTGCATCAGATGGTTTTACTGGTTATATGGTTCTTGAAATATGTAGGTATCAGCAATTATGAATATGGTGATTGGAGTTCACTCATGTAAAGGAACATTTTAAATATGTATTTTCATATTTCCTGTACCTCTTTTTTATTAGATGCCAATTTTGACATAAAGAAGGTTAAGATGCTCATAAGTACAATAAAAACTGACAAAAATGGTAAGGAGGGCAAATACCTGACTTATAAATCCAATGGCATTTCCCCTGAGCCATGATGGATCGATGGATTTGATATCATGTCCATCTAGAGTAATTATACCATTGTCTGGATCATAAAACCGTTCCAGTAGTGCTGCTACTGTAGATTTACCTAAAAAAATAATAATAGGTTTTCAATACCACTTTTATGAATGTAATTTGATTTTACTCATAAACCTAAACAGAGTGGAAGCACTTCAGATGAGCTTTAAAATTAGCTTCAAAATGAACACTTATATCTCACAAAAGTGCATTTTCTTAGGCTATGAATATGAATAGTAATATGTTTACTTCTTGCAAAAAAAAGTGGAGTTGTGGGCTGAGTTTTAAAGGATAATACTAAAAATGAACAATAATTAAGATCCAAAAATAACATTGTGCATTTTTAAACTGGGGTCAATTTTTAGTCCCCTGATTATGCATATTAGTTTAGAGGTTAACTGTTGTCCGAGTTGCAGCAAATTGGCAAAATATGTTATGGTTACAGCACAAAAACTGTAGTAAAACTGTAGCTTTTATACAGAACACCTCTATAACTTCTCTCTGATAAGTATGGTCAGCTTTGACTGCAACTAGAATGGAAGCCAGACTTCACACATCACCTCAACCTCCCCAGTTTACCTATTATCTTAACAGTTTCACTAAAGATACCATATCATCTGCTCTTCATCAGAACCTGTCCCACCTGGTCAAAAGAGACACTTACCTGTATGCTAGAATGCTTTTCATTGACTTCAATTCGGTTTTAAGCACCTAATTCCTCAGAACCTCTTAGGGAAGCTGGGCCCACAGGCTACAACATTTCCCTATGCAACTGGATCTTGGACTTCCTGACAGAGAGACCCCAGATAGTCTTCATTGGAAACATCATCTCCAGTACCATCATGCTAAGTGCTGGTGCACCCAGGACTGTATATTCAGCTAACTTTCGCTCTGGTTACTCAAAATTGTATGGCTGCTTTAAGTTTGTGGATGACACAATGGTGGAAGGTCTCATCAGCAATGGGAGTAAGTCACTTTACGGAATTAATATAAGATGATTAGCAGACTGGTGCAAATGCAACAATCTGACTCTTATTGTGGACAAGGTAAAAGAGAAAAGTGTTGACTTTAGGAAGCCCCATGCTCTCTACACCCTACTGCACCCCAAGGGTTCTGCAGTGGAAATGGTCAAAAGCACCAAATTCCTTGGTGTGCACCTGATCAGTTTACACCACTTCCATAGCCCAGAAGGCACAGCAGCAGCATTTCCATTTCCTTCAGTGGCTGAAGAAGACAAGTCTACCTCCCACCATTTTCACCACATTTTACATGAACACCATCAAGAGTGTTCTGACCAGTTGTATCAATGTCTGGTTTGGGAACTACAGCGTCTCTGACCGTAAGGTCTTGCAATGAATAGTGCACACAGCAGAAAAGATCATTGGGACCTCTCTGTCCTCCATCTGCTAAGCCTATAGCAATGTGAAGGACCACTCCCACCTCTTCCACAGTCTCTTTATCCCACTTCCATTTGCCAGAAGATAATGTGGCATCTAAACCTGTTCTTCTAGATCCTGCAATAATTTCTACCCCTTGGCTGGATGGACTTTGAAATCTGTGCTGTCCCATGCCCTCAGATCTGCTACTAGTAGATTATTTATATGCGGCACATTTTTACACTTGTTACCACTGTTTTTTTTAATTATAAGTTGTTATATTTTATTTCTCTCTATTTCAAATTATTAGTATTTATTTGATTACTCATTGTTATTTATTTATCTATATATTTATCTTTTTAAACATTTTTATAGTTTTAATTGAAAGAAAATAACAATCCATACAATCAAATCAAACACAACAAACTAAAATTCAATCCCTACCCAAAAGAAAGACAGGAGAGCCAACCAACAGAGCAAATCTTTTAAAGCAGCAAGGATGGAAGAGTATCCTTTCCCCAGAAGCTTATTCTAAAATGTTATTGATTAGGTCTTGCCATATTTTAAAAATGTTTTGAACAGATCCTCTGAGTGAAAATTAGATTTTTACCAATTTCAAATATTATAGGACATCAATTACCCACTGACTTAAAAGTGGTGGGGTGGGATTCTTCAGTTGAGCAAGATAAATGTACGTGCTAGTAGTGAGGTAAAGGCAACTATGATTTGTTTGTACTTTTCCACTTTAAGGCCGTCTGGGAGTACACCAAACATGGCTGTTTATAGGTTAGTAGTGATTGTGACAACAAGGCTATCTGATGGGCATTGAAAGATTTTTGCCCAAAACTATCTTAATTTGGTGCACACCCAAAACATGTGGCACACTGAGGCTGGAGCTAGACTGCAACATTCACAGGTTCAATCTTGCCCTGGAAATATTTTGAATTATTTTAAGCAATATAAATGTGCTTTTAAGATTTTAAATTGAATAATTGAGTGCTTTGCGCATCTGAAGCTAGAGTGTATTCTGTGCATGGCTGTCTTCCACTCCTTTTCTGAAGTATTAAGTGAAAGATCCTTTCCTCATTGTACCCTGGGATCTTTAAAAAAAAAGAGACTTTAAAATGTTTTTATAAATTGTAGAGATGCTATCAGAGTCGTCAGGACTGATCAATACTTTTTCTGGAATAGAAATAGGTTGAAGGTGAGGAAAATTGGGCAGGTTCCATTTAGCAGTTTCTAGCTTGAAAGTAGTGGAAACGCTTGTGTGGATGTGAAGTTAAATTTGAAGCTTAATTGCTTGTAAGATGCAAAAACATTATCTATGTACAGGTCTCTAAATGCTTTAATCCCAGTCATTTTTTAAACATTAAATACTTTGTATGATTGATAGAGTGTGGAAAAAAGTGGTTGTCATGTAGAGGTGCAACAGATAATTGCTTCTCTGTCTTAAAGTGCTTTCTACATTGGTTCCATATTATGGGTGAATGAAGGGAAATTGGGTTATTAGTGCATTAATGATAGTTTGCATTACTGGAGCATAGAACAGGGAAAATAAAGAAATACTGCAAGATTTTAATTCTATTGTAGACCAGCCTTATGTATGTTCACAATTTGTGTCAATGTCCAGGGGCCTCATGTATAACGCCGTGCGTAGAACTCACACTATAACATGGCGTAAGCACAAAAGCGGGATTGTGCGTACGCACAGAAAAATCCAGATGCAGGAATCTGTGCGCACGCATACTTTCACGTTCTCCCACTACATAAATCCAGATCAGCGTGAAAAGTAACACACGTGCACGCGCCTTCTGTCCCGCCCCAACTCCTCCCAGAATTACGCCTCTTTGAATATGCAAATCAATATAAATAGCCTTCTGTGAAAAGACAATGGGAAAAGCACAGGGGAAAATATAAGAATTTCAGCGAATACCAAGTGGAGGCAAAGGAAAAATGTACTATTTGTTGGTTTAAACAGTGGTATAATCAACAAAAGAAAGCTGATCGACAGAGTGACAGAGTGTCGGAAAAACTCGAAAGATCAAATTCACAAAGTCGCACAGTGCCCGAAATAAAAAAGAAATCACATATCAAAGTCGCCGTGAAAAGGCAAGTCGTAGCCCACCGTCTGAGTGTCATATGAAAGCGTATTAGGGTACAAACAAAAAACATAGGCACACAGTGGGAAAAAAGCACAAAATGTCAACTTTAATCTCGAAATTTCCACTTTAATGACGTAGTTTATTTTGCCATTAAAGTAGAACATCATAAACTTCATCTTAAAATCATTTATTTTACTAGTTTCTCAAGTAGCACGTTAAATGCTTTGTTCTGTGTTTTATCTTCTATGTGCTCTATGTGTGTGAATCACTACGTGCTTCCATTCTTTCTCTTTCTCCGACAGGACACAGAATCCATTACATTCGAAATATTACAGCTCTCTGAATAATTAAAATACTGAGATGTATACGTGATATCATTTTCATGATGATAGGAATGAAAGCATGTTATTAAACATGGGAGCACGGTGGCGCAGTGATTGTTCATATCTCACGCAAGAGGCTTGCTTCGCCATGTGCGACCTTCGATGAAATAATTTATTACAGAAGTACTGTCTCTTTCAAACGTACTAACCTCCAATTCCTGTCCATACTTTTCTTTCTCCAATCGCCACACAATCAGCTCTGTAATAGACGTTAAGCCATTTGTAAGCTTAGAACGCCGATTCTTCAAAACTTTTAAGGAACATTGAAATATCTTCGTAGTACATGTTTAATTATTCTATTCGTCTATCCTTCCAGTGTCGCGTCAGCACCAGCAATAATACAGCGCAAGGCAGGAGCTATCCTTGAACTAGCTATACGCTGCGGCACCGTGTCCTCACATGTTTAATTATTAACAATACAGATTATTTAAATGAAGTTAAAGTTTTATCTGTATACTATAAGCAACATATTTTGCTGCATTTCATCTTAAAAATGATATTGTCATCATACGCGCTTTATAAAGTAGCGCAGGTTGTGCAATATTATAACTGTAGTGTAAGTTTACAGTGAGGTGATTGTACTTATAAGTACAAACTGTTCTACAACAAGCACTTGATGGACTGATTGAGTGCGTTTATAGTTATTGGGATGAAACTGTTTCTGAAACGCGAGGTCCGTACAGGTAAGGCTTTGACGCGTTTTGCTGTGGTTGAGGTAGTGTGTGCTTGAAACTGTATACTGATAATTCTCTTTCCGATCATCTGCTGCTGTGATTCACACTCAGATACAGTGATATAAATACTCCGAGTGGTGCAGTGAGAGTAATATGGAAAAAGATGATCCGCAGTGGCAACCCTTAACGGGAACAACAAAAAGAAGAACAAGATGCAGTGAGCGTAAAAACGCTAAAGCAGTTATGGTATTTGGAATACTATGGCTATTCCCTGGCCCATTATATTGCTACAGGTTAATTACAATCAGATGCATTACACTAATAAACAATATGCAGTTAATTTCAGTGTATTTATAAAGCCGCGTCAGGAATGTGGAGCTAAGAAAGAAAGGATGAGCACACAGGAACAGTAGTTTGACCATTCTGTGGACCATTATATTGTTACAGGTTAATTACAATCAGATGCATTAAATTTATGAACGATATGCGGTTAATTTCAGTGTATTTGATAAAGCCGCCGCCGTGGATGTGGATCTAAGAAAGAGTAACCACACAGGAACAGTAGCACTGCTTTGACGCTGGGTGCCGCCAGTCTGCAAAACCGAGCGGAGAAATTGCGTACGCCAAGGTATGAATTACCGTGGAAATGTGCGTGGCTTTACGCCAAGTTTAGGTTTTATACATCGCGATTTGAGCGTGGAAAGGTTCGTACGCAACATTTCTGTGCGTACGCACCGTTTATACATGAGGCCCCAGGTCTTTATGGCCTGTATATTTGCTACCCAGTAATACAATTGAAATAAGCACTTTCTCAATCCTTCTCGGTAGAACTTTGGAGAGTATCTTAACATCATTATTCATGAAGTGAGATTGGTCTGTATGAAGCTCCTTGTAGTAAAGATGTAAGTTAATGCTAGGCAAAAAGATTGAGGTAGCATTTTGTTGTCTTTAGCTTCTATAAACGTTGCTAATAATAATACATTTTATTTATTTGTAGGCGCCTTTCTAAACACTCAAGGACACCGAACAATAGATAAAACACAGATTATAAACAAAACTAAAATACAAAAATTAAAATCAGACAGAGCAATTGTAATCAAAGAGAAAAAGCAGTCTTAAACAAATGAGTTTTAAATTTATTTTTCTAATAATTTCTATATATATTCTAAAATATTTCTAAGCTCAGATGGTAGTGAGTTCCAGAGCTGGGGAGCAGAGCAACTGAATGTTCTGCTCCCCATAGTGTTAAGACAGACGAAGGGGACAGTCAAGTGGATAGAGGAAGAGGATCTAAGGGTACGGGAGGGAATGGCAACATGGAGGAGGTCAGACAAATATGGAGGGGCAAGATTGTGGATAGCCTTAAAAGTTAACAGAAGAATTTTGAATTGAATGTGGAATTTAACTGGAAGCCAAAGAAGCTGCTGCAAAATGGGAGTGATATGGTGAACAGAGGAGGTTCTAGTAATGACGCGGGCAGCTGAATTCTAGACCAGTTGAAGCTTATGAAGAGATTTGTGAGAAAGACCAAAGAAAAAGGAATTGCAATAATCCAGACGAGAAGTGACAAGGCTATGAAAAAGGATAGCAGTGGTGTGGGGAGTGAGGGAGGGGCAAATACGATTAATGTTACGCAAGTGGAAATATGCAGACCGGGAGATTTTATTGATGTGGGACTGAAAGGATAAAGTACTGTCAAGGATGACAACCAGACTCTTAACCTGTGGGGAAGGGGAGACAGAGGAATTATCAATAAATGAAAAGTTATCAGTTTTGAATAATGTTGATTTTGTACCAATGAGGAGAACCTCAGTTTTGTCACTATTTAATTTAAGAAAATTTGAAGAAAACCAGGATCTGATTTCTGCTATGCAATCAATAAGTGAGGAGGGTGGAAAGGAAGCAGTAGGTTTGCTAGTGAGATAGAGCTGGTTGTCATCAGCATAACAGTGGAAGCTAATGTTATATTTACGAAAGATATTACCAAGGGGAAGGAGGTAAATAATGAAAAGGAGGGGCCCCAGGACAGAGCCCTGGGGCACACCTGAAGTAACAGCGGTGGGTTGGGATGTGAAAGTTTTAAGCTGAACAAACTGAGTGTGGCCTAAGAGGTAGGATCTGAACCAATCTAGTGGAGTGTGGGTAATGCCAATCGAAGATAATCTATTGAGAAGAGTAGTGTGACAAATAGTGTCAAAGGCTGCACTCAGATCAAGGAGGATAAGAATAGTAATTAAACCACAATCAGCTGTCATAAGGAGGTCATTATTAATAAAGAACTGTCAGCTTGGATACTCCGGTGGGACCCGCAGTGGATGTATCTCCGAAGGGGGAGGAATACAATGTCTGGGTGGAGATACAACTCAGTCAGTGGAGGCTTGGACAGGTGGAAGTGCAGTCAGAGGAGCTCAGCACCTGAGTACTGAAGCAGGCCTGTTGCAAGTAGCATAGCGTTTCACTGTATGCTGTACTACTGTATATGGATGAAATGACAATAAATACTCTTGACTTGACAGGAGGGACCAAACAAACACGAACCAAATAAATATCCTACCGGTTCACATGTTAAGCGAAGACGCAGACAACTCAGATGTCCGGAGAACAAAGCCAGGTAAGTTTCAAAGCGGGGATGGGCTGAAAAATAGTCCACACACAGCCAAATCAGCAGTCAAGCTAGAAATCAGTCTAGCTTTAAATGATTGAAAAATAAAACTCAACGTATAAATCTGCCCAAAATGAAAATGAAAACAGTTGCTTAGTCCATTAGATTGTAAGTTAATCGTAAAAAAAGATAAAGAGTTAAAAAGTTACCGGTGACCAGTCACGCCAGCGTTTGCTCAGCTGGAACAGATAAATAATAGTGAAGCTAACTTATTTGAAATTTTTTTATAAAATTCCACTGGGTAGCCATCAGGGCCAGCTGCTTTCCCACTTTAAAGTGAGTTAATAGCATCTAGTAATTCTGAGAGTTCCAGAGGTTTATCCAGTTCCTCAGCACTAAGAGTATCTACCTGTGGTATCTGTAATGAGCCCAAAAAACACATTAGATTGCGTCTTATCTTCTTTAGACTGAGTAAAACATAAGGACTTGAGTTGGTCTCGTCCGTTATAGGAGATGGACGTCTGAAGCAGAGCTCCGCTAGCAGTGGCTTTATTTTCCCACGTATTTCATATTATTTAGAGGTATCCTGTATTTAACCCAACCAAGGAACTTCCACTACAATATACAAGCATGAGTAACAAGAAGAAAAGTCAGAAAGAACCGGAAAAGAAACGTAAAGCTGCATCAAAGTCTGGACAGACATCCGGCCCGAGTGCAAGGTATGGCCTCTCGGAAAATGACCTGGAACAGGCAGACAAATGCGCAGATTTCCTGGGACCCCGCTCCATTGTATCGTCTTCAGTCGAGAGTGAAAATGGGAGCGAAGGTGCAAGTGATACAGTTCGCGTTGGATCGTCGATTTCTGAGGATCATTCGAGACTAGAAAAGGCCCTGAAGGATGTGTTCTCATCTACTCATCGCGAGCCCGCAGCACCTGCTGTAACAGGAGCTACATTTCCACTCGCAGAGCACGAAATCCAAAACGAACTGTCCGAACTGAAAGAGATGATCGCTACACTGGCCACTGCCATGGCTAGGGCAATAAATGACCTTAAGAAGGATAACAATAAAGAGCTTAAGAAGGCGAACATTGAGCTTAACTCTTTTAGGGTGGATGTCGACTTTTGTCGACAGGAGGGGTTGAAGGCTAATGTCGACAAAAGTCGACATCCAGGGATAGGGGGCGACAATCAGCTGTTAATGGCGACAAATCTCACTGTCACGTCACAGGCATTCCTTCTGTGCTTGGAGGAATGCTAGACTCGTTGACTCGGCAACTAAACCTTGCGTGTGCGTGAGTTGCGAAATGTAAACAAAGGCAAGATGGCACCGACATGTGAAAAGGCAGCGAAGCAAGTGCAGAAAAGAAAACACTCAGCAGACGATGTTTTGCGCATTATCGCGGAGTCGGTCTCTTGATTTTTCAGAATCGGATTTTATTGGCAGTGATCAGGAGATCGAGCAAGAGAGTGAGAAGCAGGCATCAGCTGATCAGACACCAGCCGATGCCGCACCAGCGGATCTGCTGCCAGTTGAGTGCCTTCGCGCAGCCGATGCATCTACGGCAAGGTTCGCATGGGATAAATACACAGACATTGATCCGTTGAGAGCCGATATGGCTACCGGAGTTTACAAGACGGCATGGCTTGCTGTTGGACACGACAGATCACCAGCTGCTGTACTTCAGGCTGCTCTCTCCTGATGCTGCTTTTCAGCTACTGTCAGACGAGACAAACAGGTAGGCAGAGATTTTTTTGAATTGCGGGCTGCGTTTGCATCGCATTCTCGTTTTTCAAAGTGGAAACCCACAACGAAAGACGAGATGAAGCGCGCTGTGGCATTACAAATAGAGATGGGACAGAACTGGTGATATAACTTCAGGGAGCATTGGTCCAAACGTGTTTTGTCCCCTGGTGGCTTAGGTACGTGCTGCTGCTAAGTTTTATTCACTTCTGTAATAAACAGAAGCAAATCCCATGGGGTGAGCCAGGCTATAATGCCATACATAAAGTTCATAAAGTTTCAGAAGATGAAAAGAGGTGACAATACGGTTTTCATGCAGGCAGAAAACTTGGTGGCAGTGGCATGGCACGATGGCAAATGGGTGACTTGTCTCTCTACAGTACACACTAACAATATATGTGAGAAAGTGCAGCAACAGACAATTGAAAAATAGGCACCAAAGCAACACATATTGTAAGGAGTGCAATGTGGCAATGACTGAAATTGGCTGCTTTGAGCGAGATCAGACTTTGCTGTGTAAAATGTATGTGATATGTATGTGAAATCATAGAGTATGCAGGCTCATACAACATGCAAGACAGTAACATTTGTCAAAAGTAAATATTTTTTGTTGATTTGATATGTTAAACAATTGCTTTGTGTTCTTTTTTAAAAAATGTTAGTTTTTGGAAAAATATTCAGCCCTGGGAGAAAAGAAACAAAAAAAAAATTAGCCCTAAAAGAGTTAAGAACGAGCTTAAGAAGGATAACAAAGACCGGGAAACGAGTCTATTTAAACGTTTTGACGTGAACTATAAAGGCATGTTGGAGAAATTAGATGAACACATCGAAGAAAATAGATCCAAACTGAAAATGCTTGCCGACCAGATTAATGATGTTACAGATCAGCAGGATGACGTTAAGCAGTCATTCACGGCTCGGGTTGAAACAGCGGAACAATTGGCGTCTAACGCCGATGAAAAAGCTACAGCTGCGAATTCCGAATGCAAAAAACTCGGGAGACAGACTTGCGGCCCTGGAAGATGGGTGCAGAAGAAACAATATAAGAATTGAGAGTATACCTGAGAACCGAGAAAGCTTAAGCCCAGTGAAATTTACAGTAGAATTACTCTCTAAAATAATTGGAGATGATTTTAAACTCAACATTGAGATAGCAGCTGCCTATCGCATATACAGATCAAGCACCTTTAAACCTAGGTCTTTTATTGTCCGCTTCAAGCGATTACGATGTAAGCTTGATGTGATGGCACTTCTCAGACACAAGCAAGAGATTATATTTCAAAATAATCTTATTCGTATGTTCCCCGACTTCTCACCATTAACAGCTGCAAAACGCGCAGCCTACTTTAACATTAAAAGGTTGCTACAGAAAGCCAATATCAAATACAGCCTCTTGTATCCCGCCAAACTGAAACTGGAAGTTCAAGACCAATATTATGTATTTTCAAGCAAGGAGGAAGCTGAAAAGGAACTAAAGAAGCTGTTTCCGACACTCTTTTGAAAGTTAATAAGGAGCCGTATTCTGTCAAGGCATGGGAAGGACCTACCATCTGCTGTCGGATCATTATACATCCTTTTCTTTACTTGGACATTATATGTTTATGTCTTAATTACAGTTATAGACGTGAGTGTGGAAGTAATTAAAGTAGGTTTTTTTTTTTTTTTTTTTTTTTTACCACCTTTAAGTAGATTGTTCTGCGGTGGGTTGGCACCCTGCCCAGGATTGGTTCCCTGCCTTGTGCCCTGTGTTGGCTGGGATTGGCTCCAGCAGACCCCCGTGACCCTGTGTTCGGATTCAGCGGGTTGGAAAATGGATGGATGGAAGTAGATTGTTTAACATCATACTCTTGGTTTATTGCTATTTCTACTATTACATTACTATTACTATTACATTACTATTACATTTATACTATTACATTATACTATTACATTAGGATTTACTATGTTTATCCTAGACTACTTTTAAAATCATTCCCAGGGTTCATTTTTTTATTATCTTAATATCTTAAAATTGCTGAAGATTATTTTAAGCTTAAAGACTGTTAATGATTATATTTTCGGCAGATAGTATTTAGAATTCAGCTGCAATAGATATCTCTTTGTTTTAATTCTCAAACGCCGCTGTGGGGTGGGGTTTGTTTGTTTTGGACGTGCTCTGTCTCTTTGTATGTCAGAGGACCAGGACATCGCATAGTGGGATCAAGCCTCATGTGGGGAGGCAAAAGGGGGGGGGGGGATAAAGGGGGGAGAGAAGGAGAGCAGGCTATATCTAATCTATTCTTCTAATCCTTATAACTATAAATATCAATGCAACAATAGGCTAAAATGCAATAACTCATGGGGAATTTTGAAATTAAGATTAAAACTGCCTCATTACCAGTTAAGACAATAAAATGACATTAAAAACTCAGAATCAATGTCTCCATGATGGGACAGTTAACTTTGTGAGCTGGAATGTTAAAGGCCTGAATCACGAATTAAAGAGAAAGAAAGTATGCTCTCACCTAACAGGCTTAAACGCTAAAATAGTATTTTTACAGGAGACCCACTTACTAAGCAAGGATCAGTTCAGACTACAAAACGTCTGGACTGGCCAAATGTTCCATTCTAGCTTTATAAAGAAAACTAGAAGGGTGGGAATTCTCATACACAGAACAGTTCCATTTGTAGCATCAGATGTAGTATCGGACCCTGAAGGGAGATATGTGATGGTCATGGGCAACTTATTTAACAGTAAAATGATTTTGATAAATGTTTATGCACCCAAAGTCTATGATAAGGAATTCATGCAAAATCTATTTGTATCCATTCCCAATGTGAACACTCATAAAATTATAATGGCTGGGGACTTTAATTGTGTTTTAAATCCACTCTTACATAGGACTCCTGTGACAGGGGGCACGACATCTAACACTGCAAAGACAATTACACAGTTTTTAACTGACCACAACTTATCAGACCCCTGAAGATTTCTTAACCCAAACTCAAGATCATATTCGTTCTACTCACCAGTGCATCATAGCTACTCAAGAATTGATTATTTTTTTATAGATAATAATTTCCTGCTTACGATTAAATCATGCAAATACGACACAATTGTTTACTCCGACCATGCCCCTCTAGTCTTGGAGCTAAAATCATTAAGCCCCTCACACTCACCTCGTAGATGGCGTCTTAACCCTCTTCTATTAGCAGACGAGAACTGCACAGAATTTATATCCAAACAAATCAGCTTCTTCCTAGAGACAAACACGCCCACAGAGGTTTCTGCAGGAACACTCTGGGAAACTCTAAAGGCCTTCTTAAGAGGACAGATTATTTCATAACTTTCCCACAGAAATAAATTAGAAACCAAGAAACTGTTAGAGCTAAGAAGCGAAATTACTAGAATAGATGAAGAACAAGCCAGGCGTCCAAGTGAAGCTCTTCACAGGAAAAGGCAGGCCCCGCATACAGAACTCAACATCTTAACAACTAAAGAAACTGAACAACTTATTTATAAGTCAAGACATCAGTACTATGAACACGGAGAGAAAGCTAATAAGCTTTTAGCTCAACAAATTCACAAACAAGAAGTTCGCAATGCAATACCAGTAATCACCAACATGAATGGAGAAGAAATCATTGACCATAAAAATATAATGCACGAAATTAGAGATTATTATAAATCCTTATATTCTACTGAGTTCAAAGAAGACAACACACAATCTAATGCATTTCTGGATACATTACAGACACCACAAACAGATGCTTTAAGTGCTGAGGAACTGGATAAACCTCTGACGCTAACGCTTTCACTATCTTCAAATTAGAAATTTTGTTAAACAGAAACTGCCCGATTTTCCTCACCTCGTACCCTCCACCAAGCTGGAAAAAATACTAATCAATTTCGAGGAATTAAACACCATTTCCGCATTATAAAAAAACTTATTAGAGTCCCTACCTTTCAAAGACCCAAGAGAACATTGGGAAGAAGATCTCTTAATCAATATATCAGAAAAGGAGTGGAAGGTAGCAAAGCAGAGAATTCACTCGAGCTCCATATGCGCAAAGCATAGAATTATTCAACTAAAAATTATATATCGAGCTCATCTGTCTCGCGTAAAACTGTCCAAAATGTTTCCAGGGCAAGATCCAACCTGCGAACACTGCAACCAAGCTCCTGCCTCACTGGGTCACATGTTTTGGACCTGCACCAAACTAACATCATTTTGGACCAAAATTTTTAAGTGCCTTTCAGACAACCTTGGAGTCACAATCCCTCCTAACCCATTAACAGCTGTGTTCGGTGTTCTTCCAGATGGACTTGAAGTGGAGGACGACAAGCAAACGGTGATTGCATTCACTACACTTTTGGCACGCAGACTTATTCTGTTAAATTGGAAGAATCCTAACTCTCCTCTGATAAGTCAGTGGGAAACCAATGTTTTATATTATTTGAAATTGGAAAAAAATCAAATTCTCAGTTAGAGGATCTGTACAGAATTTTTTTAAAACCTGGTAGGATCTAATCAATATTATTTTAGAATAAGAGAAATAACTATTACTGCATTGAATTCCCTTCTCCATTTTTTATTTGCCTATATATATTTCTTCCTTTCTTTTGTTTATTGTTGCCTTATTAAAAAGCCCTAAGCAATTCTCCTTAGGCTAAGCTCTCCTTCTCAGGGGTGGGGTTTGATTTGTCTTCAATTTTTGTTTTGTTATAAATTGATCTATTTGTATGGAATGATTACAATAAAATTAATACATAAAATTAAAAAAAAAAATAAGGAACAAGGAACATTATAAATGCGCAGGGTCCTGCCTGACTGCTGTGTCTGTTTCAAGCTGAATAAAGCTGGTGTTGCTAAAGTACTGAGACTCAGCTTTGTGTTTTAGTGTGCAAGACGGGGACTTGCATGTCACAGCACACACACACACACACGCACACGCGAGCGAGCACACACACACACACAAGCGCGCGCACACACAGTCACAATGCTAATGCTGTAGTAAACAGTATACGCTCGTACGGATGTTGACTATATGAGTGAGGCATGCCGACTCAGACGGAGAATAGGAGACGATTGCCCACAATCCCGCAGCAAGAGAGAGAAGAACCATCAGCTCAGTTGTGATCACATGACGCTCAGCAGACAAAGTGTATACATACTACTCGTACTGCAAGACCTCGCTCGTTTATCAAGTCAAAATTTATTAAAAATTTTTGCTCGTCTTGCAAAACACTCGTAAACCAAGTGTGATGGACGACCGGCTACGGACTCCGGTCGCCACCCCCAGGCCGGTAGGAGGAGCCCTCCGGACAGCATGATGGTGCCCCGAGTTCCAGCAGGGCCTCATGGACTTTGTAGTTTATACACACAGCCCTGCTGGATACCTTGGGGGCCACCGGGAGTCGCTGTAGGGGGGCTAGTGGGCTCTTGCGTCCCCTATAACCCGGGAGTGCGTTACAGTCACGTGACCGGAGGAAGCGACGTGCTCCCGGGATGAAGAAGAGGACGGTTTGCCCTGACCCGGAAGGAAAACGGACTTGTGGGTTTGGCCAGGAACCACTTCCGGGTCAGGGGCTATAAAAGAACTATGGGAAGCCCAGAACACTGAGCTGAGCTGGGAGGTAGGGTGGCAAGTGTCTGGGCGAGGAGGAGAGAGAGAGTATTGTTTATTGAATAGAGTATTGATTATATGAGTGTGGAGTGGAGGGTGCTTGGTGCACTGTATAATTATAAAATAAATAATAGTTATACTTTTACCTCGTGTCTCGAGTGGTACCTGAGGGTTCAAGAGGTGGCTCCACGCTTTAACTGCTACACAAGTTACTCGCAAACCGAGGTTCCACTGTATCTGGAAACAAGTTTATATAGACAGAAGAAGGCAGTTGTAGGACAACTGACTAAAGGATGTGTTTACCTGTGAGACTTCTAAAATGAAAACCTCTCCCTCAATATGCAACATATAGTTTTCTCTTTTTGATAAGGTAATATCAATTCCAATCAAACACAGTTTTGCTGGCACATCACAGGCAATGAGGTGCCTAGCCTTGGATTATTTTCTCACCTATTTAACAACTGACCTTTGCCAAAGTAGATGGACAAACCTAAGGCTGGGCTTACATGTGAACAAGAACCAAATGGCAAAATGTACACTTCTTCCTCTATAATGCAGTGTCAGCAGTGACTGTCTGCTCTCAGCCTGGATGCAGCTTCTGCGCTCTGTAATGGACTCCATAATAACATGTGGTGTGTCACAATGTAAGATTGTGTACTCTGATGCTCTAAGGAGAATTAATAATAATAATAATAATAATACATTTTATTTATATAGCGCCTTTCCCATGCTCAAGGCACTTACAGAATATAATAAAGAACGGCAGAATATACAGTATATTGCATTGTACAAACCAGATAAATAAATAAAGAAGATTAAGACAGTAAATTCAGAGTTTAGCCTTTATAAAAGAAAGTAAAGTGCACAAGCAACAACAGACCTTATAAAAAACAAGACGCTCTAGCTGAAGAAAAAAGTTAACTGATCACATACTTTCTGTAAATGTATTTAATGGTGTTGGTGAAGTACAGAATGACACCACAAGGTGTCATGAGCAATGACATCAGGACAATAGAACACAAAGTTCACTCTCCTTACATATATGCCAGAAAAACCATGCTGTGGGCCTTGAAGACCAAATAATAAATTATTGCCTCCAGCTCTTGAGATGATGGAACAGGAAAAAATGAATATATTGTTTGTATTATTGTTTTAAGGTTAACACTGCTTGTAAACATCTGTAGCTAGATTAAACACAGCAAATGTATTAGCATTGTGACAGATGGCCGGGACCCATACCTGGCCGGGATGCCTCTTCACCACATCTGCCAGGGGGAAAAGGATGGGAAACCCAGTATCTCCCCCTGGACGCTAGATGGCAGCATCCCTGGGTTGCAGCGGTGCCTCGGACTCCCCCAGGGCTTCATGGGGGTTGGAGTTCTGTGCAGCTCTGTGGGGTTCCGCAGGCGCCGCCAGGGGGTGCTGCAACAGGAGCGGCTGGCCCCTACTGGGCACTGGTTTCGCCTTGCCCGGAAGTGCAGCCGGATGTCAGTAATCAACCACCTGGAGCACTTCCAGGTGCCTGATAAAAGGGGGGCCAGCAACCACCACTCAGCAGCCAGAATCGGGAGGTACAAGACGTGGTTGCCTGGGAGGAGTGGTGGTGCCAAAGTGGAGAGGATTGTGATTTATATTAAGTGCTTTTGGGACTGTGTTGTGGCTGGGGGGTTCAGGGGGAAGACGTGCCCTCCAGCTGAAGAAAAATAAAAGTCTTGTGTGTTTTTACACGTGCCTCTGAGTTAGTCTGTGCTGGGTCGGGCACTTTATAGCGCCTTTATCACAGCATATACACTAATCAGCTGCAATATTAAAACCACTTACAGATTAAATGAGTAACATTACTTCATCTCATTACAATAGCACCTCTCAATACATTAGTCAGCAAGTGAACACTCATTTTGTAAAAAGTGATGTGTTGGAAGCAGAAAAAACGGGCAAGTGTAAGGATCTGAGCAACTTTGACAAAGACCTTGTGGGGTGTTCCTGGAATGCAATGATTAGTACTTATCAAAAGTGGTCTAGTCTAAGGAAATACAAATGTTGAACTGGTGATATGATCATGGGCACTGAAGGCTCACATGTTGGGAGAGGGCTAACCTGTCTGATTTGATCCCACAGAAGAGCTATTATAGTACAAATTGTTGATAAACAATTGTTGGGGGCTCTGGTGATGGTAATTCTATGGCAGTGTGTACTAACGCCTTCTGACGTGTGCTTTGTGCTGACGTGTGCTTTGCAAACGCTAGAGGCTGTTGAGAGTTTTTGGTCTGTTCTGTGGTGTGAGATTTAAATAAAAAAATACATTTTGCTCTTAAAACTTGGGTTTTGGTTGCCGCTAAGGAACCGTGTGGGAATTTTTAAAGCTTTTTTCCCTTTAGAAGGGTTTTTTTTTTTTTAGCTTTTTTTTTCACCCGCACAAGAGCAAAAGTAGCTGGGTGTTTGGAGGTGCGCTTGAAAAGTTACTTGTACCTATTTTTGTTTTTCATTATCTGTATTGGAATTAGCATCGAGGAGGTAGGGTAGAAAGCAGCAGTAACTGATATCGGCATTTGTAAGCAAATAACCGCGTCCTCGTAACAGCGATTCCTTAGTTTAAAGGAAAAGAAAAAAAGGCCACGGCTGACTTCAAAGCAGTAAAAGGCTCAGCAGTGCGCAGGTAAGCGGCCAGCGTTAAGGCGCCAAGTTTGCACAAGCGGCTGTAGGAGCAAACAAGGTAGTAAAGTTTTATTTATTTTGTTTATTTTAGATTAAACAGTCCTTAGCGGTCCAGAGGTAGAACAGTAAGTGGTCGAAAGCGTAAGGGTTAATTAATACAAACAGTGCGAGTGGAGAGCTTATAAGAAAGAGAAGTACAACGTTAGGAGAAGAGACAGAGAAAAGTTAAGTTAACCTCACAGAAAGACAAATAGCAGGCCGCTGAGAGGCAGAACAGTACAGGAGCTTAAGGTGAAAAGGTGTAAAATATATGTAGCAGATCTTAGTTATACCATTTAAGTTAAGGAGCAGCCGAAAGAAGGAGAAATTTAATTTAAAAAAAAATAAAATAAAATAAACTTAAGGCAGTTTACTAATCCCAAATCAAATTTTAATAATGAGGCCCGTGCAATGCAAGTCCTGTTGGATGTTGGACTTTTTAGATGATGGTTTGGAAAAGCCAGTTGTCTATGAGGGCTACATCTGCAAGAGATGTCAGCTGATCCAGCACCTCGAGTTCAGGGTCGCTGAACTGGAGGAGGAGTTGGCTGACCTGCGTTGTAATAGAGAATTGGCGGACTTGGCCCAGGTGTCCTTTAGAGAGATAGAGTGCACCCCCAAGGTGGCGCGGGAGGAGATTCCAGACCAGACAGGTAGAAACAGGTGGGTCACGGTCACAAGGCATAAGGCAAAGGGTGCACACTGTCCGGGGGCATCAACCCCAGAATTAGAAGTGGCAAACCGTTATCATGTCCTTGCGGAGCTGGACGGTGTCTCTGATAATTCTGAGGTGGTAGGCAGGGATGAGGAGCCCCAACGGGCCACCTCAAAACCAGTTCCCAAAAAGAGAGAGGTAGTGATAGTTGGGGACTCAATCATTAGGGGGATTGAAGCACAGGTGAGCTCCAGAGAGAGAGAGTCTCGCACGGTGTGTTGCCTTCCGGGAGCACAGGTGGGGGACCTCCCTGGAAGGGTGGATAGGCTCTTGGCCAGAGCGGAGGTGGATCCAGTTGTCATTGTCCATGTTGGAACAAATGACATACATAAGGGTAGTCTGTCAGTTCTGCAATCCAAATTCAAAGAGTTAGGTGCTAAGCTGAGGAGCAGAACTGACAAGGTAGTCTTCTCCGAAGTTCTGCCTGTGCCACGTGCCAGTCCAGGTAAGATTGAGGAGATTAGAAGGCTTAACGCGTGGCTCAAATCTTGGTGCAGGGTAGAAGGGTATAGGTTTATGGGGCATTGGGACTCCTTTTGGAACAGATGGGACCTGTTCCGCCATGACGGGTTACATCTGAACTGGAGGGGCACCAATGTATTGGGGAGGCGTATGTGTAGGCTAGTCGAGGATTGTTTAAACTAGGGAATGGGGGGGCAGGGAGTTTAGGACAGGCCAGGTTTAGATCTATACATGGAAGAACAAACAATGGTGTAGAAACAAGAATGCATAGTAATGTAAATTCTAAGCAAACATTTAAATGTAGAAGGAGTAATACATTAAAAATAGCTTGCCTTAATGCTAGAAGTATCAAAAATAAGGTAAGTGAGTTGGAGTTATATGTAGCAGAGCATAATTATGATATTATAGCAATAACGGAAACCTGGCTAAATAACAAAGATGGGGATGAGTGTAACATAGACGGATACACATTTTTTAGGAAGGATAGACAGAACAGAAAAGGAGGTGGGGTTGCTGTTTATGCCAAGCAGGATTTAAATGTAAGTCTTCTTCAGTTGGATGATGAGCCCCATCTTAGTGAGGACATGTGGCTTCGCCTGGAAAATATTAGGGAAAGGGGTCTTATTTTAGGAGTGTGTTATAGACCACCCAATTCAGACAGTAATTTCAACACACATCTTTTTAGTAATATCAAAAAGGCAAGTTTACAGGGAGATATTATAGTCATGGGGGACTTTAATTATCCAAATATTAACTGGGATAACCTTACAGATGGCGGAGTACAAGAGCAGGAGTTTTTAGAAGTAATCAATGACTGTTTTTTAACACAGCATGTTAAAGCACCAACACGGGGTGAAGCCTGTCTGGATTTAGTATTTTGTAATAATCAGGATAGAATTGAGAGTGTAGAGGTGATTGAACCACTAGGGTCAAGTGACCATAATGTAATACAATTCTCAGTATTTTGTAAGAGTGCAGATGCAAAGACTAAAATTGTTAAGTTGAACTTTGGTAGGGCTAATTTTGAGCAGATGCGACAAAGTCTAAGTAGGATACACTGGGATAAGCTTTTAAGTGTGGAGACAGTTGAGGAGCAGTGGAACAGGTTTAAAAATGTTTTACATGTAATGCAGGACAGATACATCCCTAAATTTGGAATTAATAGAAAACGAAAAAAAACTCCACGGTGGATTAATAAAGATTCAAAAAAGAAGTTACAAAGGAAAAAACTGCTTTATAAGGCATATAAGACTAATGACTGCAAAGTGAATTGTAGAGCGTATGAGAACATGACGGCAACCATTAAGAAGGATATCAGGAAGGCTAAAAGACAGTTGGAGAGGAATATAGCAGATAAGTTGAAAGAAGACCCTAAGAGATTCTTTCAGTATTTTAGTAGTAAAAGAACAGTCAAGGAGGAGGTCAAGTGCATCAGGAATAGTAAAGGGGAATTAAAAGATACATACAGTGAAATAGCGGATGCATTAAACTTACATTTTTCTGAGGTGTTTACAAGTGAGCAAGTGGATAACCTCCCAGAGGTAACAGGGACTACTAAGGAGGTACTGAGGGATTTGGAAATTGTAGAGGGAGAAGTACTGCTGAGATTAAATAAGCTGAAATAGAACAAATCACCAGGACCAGATAATATTTATCCTCATGTTCTTAAGGAGGATGGTGAGTACATATATAAACCCTTGACGCATATTTTTAGGAAGTCACTGCGCACTGGAGAGATTCCGAAGGACTGGAAAATGGCAAATATCATCCCATTATATAAAAAGGGTGACAGGACAGATCCAAGCAACTATAGGCCAGTAAGCTTAACATGCATCACAGGAAAATTAATGGAAGGAATTATTAAGGATAAGATTGAGCAACACCTGGCAAGGACAGGAGTTATTCTAAGCAGTCAGCATGGGTTCAGAATAGGGAGGTCGTGTTTTACTAACATGCTGGAATTCTATGAGGAGGCAACAAAAGGATACGATCAAAGTGGAGCTTATGATATTATTTATCTGGACTTTCAGAAAGCATTTGATAAGGTGCCACATGAGAGGTTGGGCATCAAATTAAAAGAGGTGGGAGTTCAGGGTGATGTTTGTAGATGGGTGCAGAATTGGCTCAGACACAGGAAGCAGAGGGTGATGGTGCGAGGAACCTCATCAGAACTGGCTGATGTTAAGAGTGGTGTTCCACAGGGGTCAGTGCTAGGGCCGCTGCTATTTTTTAATATATATAAATGATTTAGATAGTAATATAAGTAACAAGCTGGTTAAGTTTGCAGATGATACCAAGATAGGTGGATTAGCAGATAATTTGGAATCCGTTATATCATTACAGAAGGACTTGGATAGCATACAGGCTTGGGCAGATTTGTGGCAGATGAAATTTAATGTCAGTAAATGTAAAGTATTGCCCATTGGAAGTAAAAATGTTAGGTTTGAATACACAATGGGCGGTCGGAAAATCGAGAGTACACCTTATGAGAAGGATTTAGGAGTCATAGTGGACTCTAAGCTATCGACTTCCCGACAGTGTTCAGAAGCCATTAAGAAGGCTAACAGAATGTTAGGATATATAGCACGATGTGTGGAGTACAAGTCCAAGGAGGTTATGCTCAACCTTTATAATGCACTGGTGAGGCCTCATCTTGAGTACTGTGTGCAGTTTTGGTCTCCAGGCTACAAAAAGGACATAGCAGCGCTAGAAAAGGTCCAGAGAAGAGCGACTAGGCTGATTCCAGGGCTACAGGGGTTGAATTATGAGGAAAGATTAAAAGAGCTGAGCCTTTACAGTTTAAGCAAAAGTAGATTAAGAGGTGACATGATTGAAGTGTTTAAAATTATGAAGGGAATTAGTGCAGTGGATCGAGACTGTTATTTTAAAATGAGTTCATCAAGAACACGGGGACACAGTTGGAAACTTGTTAAGGGTAAATTTCGCACAAACATTAGGAAGTTTTTCTTTACACAAAGAACGATAGAAACTTGGAATAAGCCAGCAAGTAGTGTGGTAGACAGTAAGACGTTAGGGTCTTTCAAAACTCGGCTTGATGTTTTCTTGGAAGAAATAAGTGGATAGTACTGGCGAGCTTTGTTGGGCTGAATGGCCTGTTCTCGTCTAGAGTGTTCTAATGTTCTGCCCACACCCCAAGCACTCTGGAAGATCGACAGGTTTAACACTGATGACATAACTTTCAGTGTCCATCCACCTGGACCGGCCTCTTCCTGCCAGAAGTCCTGAAATCTGAAAGAACCGCCATATTGGGCAGTCAAGAATTAGACTCACATCTGAAAAGACATTATTTGTCCAAAAATATTTTGTCCAATGCATTTTTTTCCAGTTATAAGGGGTGTCTACAGGTGCCCAAAAACATTTGTGTGTGTCTGTCTTTCTCTCATACAGTGGCGTAGTTAGCAGAATTTTGGGAATACCAAGAAGGCTGACAGAACAACAAGATGTTGCTGCCATAATGCAAGCCATGGCTGTGGATATCCAGGCTTTTAAGGTCCAGATCAGGGAACAAGAGACTCGGCTTGCCAAAGTGGAGGTATGTAATCAGGTGCATGCTGCTCTTCAGCAGGAATGACTGTTGGTTCTATCCCAAGTGTTGCAGCCATTGCACACACACTGATGATATGGAGACTTACTTCATGGTTTTTGAACATATGGCTACCCATTATCACTGGGAGCACATGGAATGGGAGCCCATACTGGCACCATTCTTGAAGGGATCAGCTCAGCAAGCCTATTACCTCATTGAGCAGGCTGCTGCTGATTATAACCAACTCAAGGCTGAGGTGCTGCAGAGGTATGGCATCAGTCTGACCCAGCAAGCAAGAGCATGCCAGGAGTGGAAACTCAATCCTGACCAGCTGTCATGTTCCCTAGCTAATGACTTATGGGGCAGAGTTGGGTGGTGGCTGGAGATAAACAATTCTAAAAAGGTTGCCAAAATTATGGCCTGTGACTTCCCTGATTGCACATGACTGATAAACACCCTCCCTAATTTTCTCACCTGGCTGGTCCACAGGCAAGAATAGAAAATTATGAATGCCCTTATCACAGCCCTCGAATGACATCACACAGCTTTGCAAGATGAGCACTCAGAATGGTCCACTAATTACCGAAAGTCCCAGACAGGATGCGTCGCCACTCCTGTGCCTACCCACCACAAGGCAGATTCCTTAAGTCTAACCTAAGAAGATGTATGCAACCCTTTCTCACTGTTACAAGTGCAGGTAGTTGGACCACACCATTCCTAACTGTCCCCACTTCGGCAAGCTGATGGACTGCAGCTGTGTACGAGGAGAAAGACCCAATTTTACTTTCACTTCCTTACACTGAGGTGTTGGTGATAAATGGGCATAAGATCACCTAACTTATTGATTCTGGCAATAACATTTCAATTGATGCTTGCCACTACATTCTCCTGTGACAACGTGAATCTCAATCAACCAGTCTATCCTGTATTCATGGGGAAACTTGATGGTACAAGTTCGTCTCATGCATAATCACTTAGCTAGGGGTGACTTGTAAGATTAGGGTGGATGTCATGCACAGCCCTTCTTATCCAGTGATACTGGAGTATGAACCACCATGAGTAAAACACTGGGCCTTATTAATGATGGTGAAACACCATCTCAGGCTGTCCTCAACACCATGCTGTCAACCGGCCATACAGCGGGATCACGTGGTCATCCAGCATAATGTGGACACCAGCTAAGGTCTGCTATCAGAATTACACTTTCAATTAGGCAAATTCCACCTCATTCAATAGGACGATGATGCCCTTAAGTCTGCTAAGAATGCAGTTGTACTGATTGACAGACAGTGCATGTCATTTCCAGTGCCACCGGGTCTGCACTTTGTGCTTAATAATGACTTATTTTACCTTGTGTCCAAGCATGAGAGAAAGATGAGGTCATAATTGTTAGTTCCGCAAAGTTCGCTGTGGCAGTTTCGCAAGCTAGTATACTTCCATTTCCTAGGTGCCCATCTGGGAACTGAGAAGACGTTAGAGTGGATTAAGTTCAGATTTTATTGGCCAGAAATTAATGAAAAGGTCTGCTATTTTTGTGCTTCCTGTCCAAAATGTCAATTACAGCAGATTCCTCGGAAGGACTGTGCTTCCATTGTTCCCGTCCCACTCATAGATATTATTAACGCATAGCAGTCAATACTGTAGTACCGTTTGAACCCTCTGCATGTGGTCATAAATATATTCTGGTAATAGCTGACTACACTACACAATACCCAGAATCTATAATAATAATAATAATAATAATAACAATAATACATTTTATTTATATAGCGCCTTTCCCATGCTCAAGGCACTTACAGAATATAAGAAAGAACGGCAGGGTAAACAGTATATAGCGTTGTACAAGCCAGATAAATAAATAAAGAAGATTACGACAGTGAATTCAGAGAAAAAGCCTAACAGACAACATAATTGATGGTCTAGCACACACATACAGGTTACATGAGCATCTTGACAGAGACGTAAACTGAGAGAAGGGTAATAAAGTCAAGTAGAGCTATAAGCCTTCCTGAACAGATGAGTTTTGAGTTGTTTTTTAAAAGAATTCATGGAGTCAGCTGACCTGATTAATTTTGGTAGGTCATTCCAGAGTCTGGGCGCTATAGAGCTGAAGGCCTTGTCACCCATGGAGGGTAGATTAGTGTGGGGCACAACAAGATTGCCAGAATAAGAGGACCTTTGTGGGTGGGCAGGCACATAGTGATGGAGAAGGTCACTGATGTAGTTTGGCGCGAGGTTATTTAAGGCTTTGTAGGTTATTAGTAGGATTTTATATTCAATTCTGTAAGACACAGGGAGCCAGTGAAGACGGAGTGGGATGGGTGTGATGTGCTCGCTGCTGCTGGTCCATGTAAGGACTCTTGCAGCCGAGTTTTGAATAAGCTGGAGCTGTGATATAAGATTAGAAGGGGCACCTGCCAGTAGGGAATTACAATAATCGATGCGGGATGTGATAAAAGCATGGGCAAGTTTCTCAGCATTAGAGAAGGAGAGGAAGGAGCAAACACGGGAAATGTTACGGAGGTGAAAGTAAGAAAGTTTCTTAATGTGATTTATGTGGGCGGAATAACAGAGGGAGGAATCAAAAATGACACCAAGATTCTTTACAGTAGAAGCAGGTCTGATGAGATCACCGCCAAGATGGACAGGGAAAGACCTCATTTTATTAAGTTGCATTTTAGTCCCAATTTGCAGGAGTTCAGTTTTGTTGCAATTTAATTTTAAAGAGTTCTGCTCCACCAAGGTTTTAATTTCACTAAGGCAGGTTGTGTGCTGAGAAAACTCTGATGAAGTTCCACTTTTAACATTGAAGTAGAGTTGAGTATCATCTGCATAAAAATGATAACCCAGTCCACAGCTACGTATAATATGGCCCAGGGGAAGCATGTAAATACAGAAGAGAAGAGGGCCAAGGAAAGAGCCCTGAGGAACTCCTTGTGTGACTGGTGCTGAGCTGGATCTGCTGTTGCCAAAACTAACAAACTCTAGCCTACAGTCATATAGGACTTGAACCACTGGAAGGCAGTGCCAGAGATACCCAGCATATTCTCCATTCTGGACAGTAGAATGTCACATCTGACAGTGTCAAATGCTGCACTGAGCTGATCTAACAGAATTAATATGTTGGTTTGTCCAGCGTCTGCTGCCATAAGCAAATCATTGGTTACCCGTAGCAGAGCAGTTTCACAGCTGTGCCGCGCCCTGAAACCAGACTGAAAGGGTTCCATCAAGTTATTAGAGGTTATGTAATTGGTGAGTTGGGAAGCTACAACACACTCAAGTACTTTTGACAGGAAAGGTAAGTGGGAAATAGGCCGGAAATTGTTAAGATTGTCAGTATCAAGACCAAACATTTTTAACATTGGGGTTACAGAAGCAATTTTAAAAGTGAGCGGTACAAACCCAGTGTCGAGGGATGAGTTTATTATTGTTGTAACAGTCGGATTATGGCATGAAGGCAGAATTTAAGTAGTGTGCTGGGGATGGGGTCTAGTACACAAGTAGTTGGGTTTATTTTACAAAGCAGATTATTAACAAACGCAGATGTGACTGGTGAGAACTTAAAGAAGGAGCTGGATGAAGTGGGAAAACAGGGAGAGATATAAACAGATGATGTATTTATGTTAGTTGAATTATTTAGATCATTAATTTTGTTACGGAAAAAGTGGAGGAATTCCTCACAGAGGTAGTTGGGCCAGATGCGGGTTGGAGTAGCTTATTAACTACAGAGAACAAAACCCTTGGGTTATCGTGGCCACTTTCTATTATTCTACCATAGTGGGTGTTCTTGGCAGCAGTTAGTGCTTCTCTGTAAGCTATTTTGTGGTCAGAGAAAGCCTGGATGTGCACGGTGAGGCCAGTCTTACGTGACATTCTCTCAAGGCGTCGGCCAGCTGCTTTCATAGATCGCAATTCTGAATTATACCAAGGAGCTGAACGTTTAAAGGAAACCTCCTTATGTTTTAAAGGAGCTGTTTAAGCTAATGCTGAATGAAGGGCTAAGTTATAGTTGTCAACAAGACTATCTAGTGTTGATGGAATAGGTGTAGACAGTAAAAGATCAGAAATGGATGCAGAAAGGAAAGAGGGACAGATATTTTTAAGGTTTCTGTAAGAAATTTGTCGTTTACAGGTAAGAGGAGGGAAAGGCAGTGAGACAGTGAAAAATACTGCTTTATGATCAGAGAGTCCTAAATCAGTGCTGTAAATGTTGGCAACAAATAGTCCAAAAGTGCAGATCAGGTCCAGTATATGACCACCAGAGTGGGTGGTAAAATCAACATGTTGTGTCAAGTCAAAACAGTCCAGTAAGGATAGGAATTCATTTCTCAGTTTAGATGTAGTAATGTCAATATGGATGTTGAAATCACCAAGAAGGATAATTCTCTGAGAGTAAGAGCTCAGGTGGGTCAAAAGTTCAATCAGATCAGATAAGAAGGATGCATTGTATTTTGGGGGACGATAAAGAACAATAAGTGAGACAGGACCTGATTTTGCTATTAGTTTAAGAGCCAGGCACTCAAAAGACAATGGATAGTCAATTGGGATTCGTTTGATATTTAAGTCTGCTCTGACAATTACTGCAAGCCCACCACGTTGCCTTGAGCTGCGAGGCTCTGTGTGGAAAGTGAATCCGGGAGGTGTCGCCTCTGTGAGAGGTGTAAATTCGTTTGGTTTTTGCCATGTCTCCATTAAACACAGAATATTATGTTTGGTGTCAGTGATGAGTTCTGACAGCACCAATGCTTTGTCATTAACACTAGAATTACCAGAGCCTACGAAAAAACTCGTAGATCCGGCCCACCTTAAATTGCTTCTTAAAACCATTCTCACCTCTCCGCCAGCGTCTTTTGTCATCTAAATGTACTGATAAAGACAAGCTGCAAACAGCCGGCTATTCCATCCCCCCACCGACTTAGAACGTAAACGAACTTTTTCCAGCTCATGTCTTGATTGATTATCTGGGAGTGAAGTGGAGTTTTAGAGTGGAAATAATAAATCGTTATTTGGAACACACGCATTTCGTGTGTGTTGCGTTTCTACAGTAATCTGTGTAAACACATTGTTAAAACAGAAACTTTTTTTATATTCTAGTAACAAAATGTAGGCATAAACTATATAATGTATGAAGCCTGAAGTCCAAATATCAAAGAAACACTTTCACAAAAGGTGCAAAAAAAAAAAAGCCGCTGCCAAAAAAAGCCGCTTTAGTGTGCGACATTGACACTCATTTACTATAACTGCCGCCGTGGCGCAACAGTATCAGTTGCTGACTGGCAATTAGAAGGTCACGAGTTTGATCCTGCATGACTCCCTTTTGTGAAGTGTTCTTATTTTTACTGTTTTACAATAAAAAGATATATTTGATTTCAGTCTGTAACAGCCGGTGTAATTTATGATATTTGTAAAGGTTAGCTTTATTTATTTATTTTTTTTAATTCACTTTTCATTCTCTGTCGCGTTCAGGATCCTTCCCTAGCCCACCTAAAACTGCTGTTATCACATAAAGACGCGCTATAGCTCTGCAGTTTATCACGATACATACGACCACGTGTTTTTTTTCCCACAATCTTGCCAGTCTCCACATGTTGCTGTATGCTGTTTCTTTGTACTCCAGGACATGCAGAGGAAAGCATAGTAAAGAGCAGTCACTTCAGCGCTATATGCAATCATCAGACACTCCCCATCTGACACTGCTGTTTTCACATAAAGACGCGCTAAAGCTCTGCAGTGTACTTGTGACTGCATTGTCATACCAATGCTTGCGAACTGAAGTGTCTGCATGCACTTTTCGTGGCATTACACGCATATTTTTTGAGCATGCCCATGTAGCTCAAACACAGGAACATATGTTGATGTAGAAGTATAACAAAACAAGTGCACTTTTATTCAAGACTATAACCGAAGAAAAAAGAAAGCAAGTTACAGTAGGCGGTTGATATGACAGCTTGCGTAGTGCAATGCTAAGAACTGCTGATTTCCATTACGTGCTATATAACTGTTAACATTTGAATCTGATGATTGCATATAGCGCTGTCTTATTCAGTGTGCGCAAGAACATGCAGGTGGCCAGTTGCTGCGTGCTACAACGCACATTTTAAAAAAAGAAAGAGACAAATATATGTGACGTTTTGAAGAAATCATTTTATGCAGCGAATAGTACCAATCAGAAAACATTGTCAAAGTAATGCAATATTATTTGAAAACGAACAGCGTCAGGTTGGGTGTGAAGTTATACTGGCGCTGTTTGAGTCAGATCAGAAGTTGAATAAGCTGAACAAGCTCCTGTTCTGACTCTAAGTAAAAAGCATGAATTAATCAACAGAAATAACCGCGATCGACATTTTAAACTTAACGATTTACAGTGCATACCAATTTATAAATTTTATGTCCGTTTGAGGAAAAAAAAAAACACTTTCTCCAAAGCTGGGAATTGAACTCGCATCTCTGTAGCATGGCAGGGTTGCTGTGGTCCAAGTCAGCAAATCTTACCGTTAAGCCACGTAAAGAGTTGTAGTAGCTTTGAACCTATTGTGAAAGTGTTTATTTGATGTTTGGACATCAGGCGTCACACATTTTATAGTTTATGCCTACATTTTGTAACATTTATTACTAAAATATGAAAATGTTTCTGTTTTAGCAATGTGTTTACACAGATTACTGTAGAAACGGAACACACATGAAATGCGTGTATTCCAAATAACGATCTATTATTTCCATTCAAAAGCTCCAGCAGTTCAGTCACTCCCACATAATCAAACAAGGCATGAGCTGGGAAAACTTAGTGAACGTTCTGCGACGGTGGGGGATGGAATAGCCGGCTACTTGCTGCTCGTCTTAATCGGCACATTTAGAAGACAAAAGAGAGGTGAGAACGGTTTTAAGGTGGGCCGGATTTACGAGTTTTTTCGTAGACTCTGGTAATTCTAGTGTTAAGAGACCTCGAGTTAAACAGTGCAATATTAGATAATGAGGCTTCTTTTTGCACAGAGCCGTGATCAGGGTTTAATTCCACATAATGTAAATTTGGCACACTGACACTTCTATTTCCAGGGCCATGAGAAGGACGGCTTATTCCTGAGCAAATGCTGCCAGTGGACTTTTCATTCACAGCCCGGCGGTGGCGGCGACCTGACCCGCGATGTACATATTTCGGGCACTGCAAAATACCGGCATCTTTTAGGATGTTCCAGTCAGACCATTTGCTCTGGACAAACTGTTTAATAAGAAGGAGTTTGTCATGAGAGTATTTTAGCATTATACTGGGCAATACTTATCTGAATAGCTGTGTAGAAGCAGCACAGCACAGCGGAACCGGTAGAACAGGCAGGTGTGGTAGCGTAGGTGAGCGGCAATAGCAAGCAGCAGAAAGCATAGCAGGAGGAGGTAGTAGGATTTGGAGGTTCCAATACACAGCCACAAACAGTAACGCTTGGTAATTTCAGGCGTGATAGCCCTGGAGCCATAAGTCAGGTTAGTATGAACATCAGATCAGTTCCCGGTCGTAGAGTACTGTAAGATGAAACGGGAGCAGATCAGCATAGTGAATATAATCACGGAGACAGATCATCCCGAGGTCCTAGATCACCAGGTATAAAGAAATGTTCGTAGGTCTCGTCCCGTGATCCACAGTCTCAGCTGTTCCCAGTTAAAGTGGAGTCCATAAAATCTGTAAATATTAAGCCAAATCCATGCAATTCGAGTCAGCTGTATCCACAAACTATACGTACAATAAAAGAAATAAAACAAGTGTAAGAAAGTGCACAATTAAGGCGAATTTTGTGAAAAGTGTTGTTAATTTAATAGGGAGGAGCGGCAACAACATGCGTGCGCCAGCATCCCTTCACCTGATGTAATGTCTATTCCTCTGAGACTGGAGAATTCCAAGAATATTGCATGGTAAGGGTCTTCCCATGTATTGGCATTCCGAAAGAAGTCTTAAAAGACCAGGAGACACCTTCCACTTTGAAGATATTCAGGGAAGATAGTCCATATTAAGCACTTAAAAACCTCAGTGTACTATCTTCAAACTAATTGTTTAGTGGAGCAGGTTTAATCAGACTCTTAAAACAAATGTTATGTAAGGTGTTCAGTGAGGATAGAAGGAAGTGGGATCAGTTACTTCCCCTTGTGCTCTTTGCGTACCAACAGGTCTCATAACTCACCATGGGTTTCTCACCTTTTGAGCTGTTACATGGGCGACAACTCTGGGGATTATTGGACATATTGACAGAAGGACAAAAGGAAAAGGCACTGTCTTTCACCGATATTACAGAATATATTCTGCAGTCACATGATAGTTTTTAAAAAATTCAGCCAATGTTAAAATAGAATATAGAGCATGCACAATCAGCCCAGGCTCACATTTATGATCGTGACATGTTATTTTGGGAATTCCAGCTCAGTGACTGAGTCATGGTTCTTGTTCCCATTTCCCACTCTAAATTACTGGTAAATTGGCAAAGGCCATACAAAATTAAGTAGAGGAAAGGGATGGATAATTATTTCATTAAACAACTGAACTGTCGCCCAACCGAACGAGTCTACCATGTAATTTGTTGAAATCATGGAAGGACAGAGAACCCAATTCCTACTCCAGACAACCTTGTTCAGTCTTCGCTCAGAAAACAACTCTTAATTTTGGCATAAAATTGAAACCTAAGCAATGACAAGAGCAAGAGGCAGCCATCTTGTCTGTCCCAAAAGAAGTGAATAAGCGACCCGGCTTGACATCATCACTGAACCTGGGGTCATTGTTCAAGAATGCCTGTATGACCACCCAGAGGGAAAAAGAGCAGAAGTGAAACTTGAGATTGTAGGACAAAGTGGGCATTGTCCATTCTGCTAGGCTTTAGTGACATACAAGTCCTGTTAAGAAAGTAGATTTAACATGCATCCAGGCATCCAGCTACAAAAAACCTCCCTCTTGCATTCCAAACTAAGTTACTGAACCCCAGCTTATACTAGGATCTGCCTGGACTTCATCTAATAACAAAGGCGTAAGTCAGACTTGAACTGATATCTCTCTAGAGGCACTATTGCAGGCCTTTTGAGCTAGTAGGCAAGAAATTGGCTCAAGTAAGAACAAAGACCTGTAATTCAAGAGTTGATAAACTAGCATGGACAGAAGAACTAGACTATTAGAAGACACTGATTTTGTAACTGAAAGTGACATTAATCCAATCAGGAGAAGGTTCAATCTCCCTTTAAAAATCTATGCACCATCCTGAAGAAGCTCTCTGGGATATTCTCTGGACACTCACTGAACTCCCTGGAGATCCTCTTAGGACACCTTCCCTAGGATTCTTTTAGAAGAGGGAAATATACCAAATGATCTTCTGAAACCTGGTCTCTGAAACCCAAAAAGTCATGAGACACCCTTTCAGTGAGAACCAAACTCGACAAACTCTTCTCTTTGTGAACCTGAAAGCTGAGATCCAATGTGCCAAGCTAAACACTGAGCCAGTCTGAAGGCTGAGAAGCAACCATCACTTCAAGAAGGGAACTGCATCTTGACATGTACCACCAACCTAATGATTGTTTCAGATCATGTACACCTCTTCATGGCTGTGGCCTTGTTCAACAGGATATTCAGTCCTGCCACACTGCAAAAATTGTTCAGGAATGGTTTGAGGAAGACGTCAAAAACGTCAAGGTGTTGATTTGGCCAATAAATTTCCCAGATCTCAAGCTAATTAAGGATAGGATGTGTAGGAAAAACACTTCTGATTCATGGAGACCCCATCTTGCAACTTACAGGACTTAACACTAGAACTACCAGAGTCTACAAAAAAACTCGTAGATCCGGCTCACCTTAAAACTGTTCTCACCTCTCTTTTGTCTTCTAAATGAGCCAATTAAGACGAGCCAGCAAGCAGCCGGCTATTCCATCCCCCACCGTCACAGAACGTTCACTAAGTTTTCCCAGCTCATGCCTTGTTTGATTATCTGGGAGTGACTGAACTGCTAGAGTTTTAGAGTGGAAATAATAGATCGTTATTTGGAACACACGCATTTCATGCGTGTTCCGTTTCTACAGTAATCTGTGTAAACACATTGTTAAAACAGAAACTTTTTCATATTTTAGTAATAAATGTTACAAAATGTGGCATAAACTATAGCATTTGTGAAGCCTGATGTCGAAACATCAAATAAACACTTTCACAAAAGGTTCAACGATGTTACAACACCTTCCGTAGCGTAGCAGTGAGATTTGCTGACTTAGAGCTACAGCAGCCTTGCCATGCATTACAGACCCGAGTTCGATTCCCCGCTGGGGAGGAAGTGTTTTTTTTTCCTTTGTTAACCTCAAACAGACATAAAATTTATAAATTGGTATGCACTGTAAATCGATAAGTTTAAAATGTTGATCGCGGTTATTTCTGTTGATTAATTCATACTTTTTTACTTAGAGTCAGAACAGGAGCTTATTCAGCTTCTGATCTGACTCTAACAGCGCCACAGTATAAATTCACACCCAATCTGACGCTGTTTGTTTTCAAATAATATTGTACTAGTGCGATTATGTTTTCTGATTGGTACTATTTGTGTCGTCATAAAATGATTTCTTCAAAACGTCACATATATTTGTCTCTTTCTTTTTTAAAAATGTGCGTTGATCACTGCCAGCATGTTGTAGCACACAGCAACTGGAACTGCATGTTCTTGCGCGCACTGAATAAGCGCACTGAATAAGACAGCACTATATGCAATCATCAGATTCAAATGTTAACAGTTCACAGTTCACACACACGCAAGGATCGTCTTTCTTACATTTACAACGTGTGTACCTGTTACAATGTACTCACTTCTCTCTATACTGTGGTTTCTATTACACACCTGAAAGAAAGACAATATATGTGAAAACATCATCGCACTAATGCAATATTATTTGAAAACGAACAGCGTCAGATCGTTTGTGAATTTATGCTGGAACTGGAAATTCTCTGATGTGGAATCAGTTCTGTATGGTTGTGGGCGTGGGTGTGAGTGGTGGACATAACTGGGAATTACTGTGAATGTGTGTGGTGTTTTGAGATAATTACAGGTGCTTGCTCAGTGTAATAGAAACCACTGCAACAAATACACATGTAAATGTAGGAAGGGCGCTCCTTGGGTGAACTATAGCGCGTCTTTATGTGAAAACAGCAGTGTCAGATGGGGAGTGTCTGATGATTGCATATAGTGCTGAAGTTAATACTCTTTACTATGCTTTCCTCTGCATGTCCTGGAGTACAAAAGAAACAGCATACAGCAACATGTGGGGACTGGCAAGATTGGGGCAAAAAAAACACGCGGTCATATGTATGTATGTATGCGTGATACACTGCAGAGCTATAGCGCGTCTTTATGTGAAAACAGCAGGGTCAGATGGGGTAGGAAGAATGAAAAGTGAATAAAAAAAACAATAACAAAGCTAACCTTTACAAATATCATAAATTACACCGGCTGTTACAGACTGCAATCAAATGTATCTTTTTATTCTAAAATAGTAAAAATAAGAGCAGTTCACTTCTCAAAAGGGAGTCGTGCAGGATCGAACTCGTGACCTGTTGATTGCCAGTCAGCAACTGATACTGTTGGGCCACAGCGGCAGTGATTGCAAATAAGTGTCAATGTCGCACACTAAGGCAGCTTTTTTTTCTGCAGTTGTATTTTTGAATAAAAGCGCACTTGTTCTGTTATATTTGTACCTTTCGTGAAAGTGTTTCTTTGATATTTGGACTTCAGGCTTCATACATTATATAGTTTATGCCTACATTTTGTCATTTACTACTAGAATATGAAAAATGTTTCTGTTTTAAAAATGTGTTTACACAGATTACTGTAGAAACGGAACACAAATGAAATGCGTGTGTTCCAAATAATGATTTATTATTTCCACTCTAAAACTCCACTTCACTCCCAGATAATCAATCAAGGCATGAGCTGGGAGAAATTCGTGCACATTCTAAGTCAGTGGAGGGATGGAATAGCCGGCTACTTGCAGCTTGTACATTTAGATGACAAAAGCCGATGGCGGAGAGGTGCGAAAGGATTTAAGAAGCGATTTAAGGTGGGACGGATCTACGAGTTTTTTCGTAGGCTCTGGTAATTCTAGTGTTAAAGGATCTGCTGGAGGTTTTGTGTTCATGCCTTGATGGGTGACAGCACAAAGGGGACCCTCCCAGTAACAGGCAGGTGGTTTTAATGTTATGGCTGATTAGTGTGTATTTCTGGTTGTGGGTGTTACTTTAAGCTGAAAAGAATAAAACCTGTGTGCTAGATAAATCTTTAGCTTTCACAGTTGATTCCACCAAATTCAAATGAAAAGCTAAACGCTTTCAAGGTCCTTTAATTAATTCACGTCTGTCGACTCTACTTATTCACAAAGGTTTTGGAATTTCTGTGGTATCAAACACAAATATATCCACAGACACAAATTAACAGAATGCAAACATATTGTATATAACAACCTTTAAAGAGACTAAGATTTACCTGTTTAACTGGCCAACAGACTCAAAATATTGGAAGCATATATAAAATTCAGTTCCAAATGCATAATGACTAAAATAAAAGAAAAAATATAATTCTTAAGAAAGACACCACTCAGCTTAGCTTTATGTTTGCCGTAGTTGAAAAACAGCCGATTAGCTACCTGTCCCACAAAACAGAGAAACTGAAGGAGATCAATGTAATCTTTCATGTGAAAAATAGTTACTAGTATTCAAACAAAAAAAAAAAACAAAAAAAAAAAAACAAATCTAAACTGTGAAGCACTGCTTGATTAATTAATACTCACCTCCACCGGATTCTCCAACAATTGCAACTGTCTTATATGGTGGAAGAACTAAATCGAAGTCTTTCAGTACAACATGACCGGGGCGTGTAGGGTAACTAAAAAAAAGAGCACATTGATACGTTATTAAATATACAGTGGAACTTCAGTTCACGAACGTCTCGGAACACGTACAAATCGGTTTACGACCAAAAAGTTTGCCAAACTTTTGCATCTGTTCACGACCACACATTCAGTATACGAACAAGCCAGTTTCCCTTTCGGTTTGTACATGTTCAGTCTCTCCCTGTGCATTTCCTGTGCAGCGAGCGAGTGAGCAAGAGAGAGAGAGCGAGCAACACACACAGGCGCGCGAGACAGAGAAACACACACACACACACACACAGGCGCGCGCGAGAGAGAGAGAGACACACACACACACACACACAGACGCGCGACAGAGAGAGAGACACACGCACACACAGGCGCGTGAGAGAGAGACACACACACACACACACAGGTGCGCGAGAGAGAGACACACACACACAGGCGCGCAAGAGAGAGACACACGCACACACAGGCGCGCGAAAGAGATACACACACAGGCGCACAAGAAAGAGACACACACACAGGCGCACAAGAGAGACACGCACACATAAGAGAGAGAGGGCTGGACGCTTAAGGTAGGAAGGCAGTTAAAGAATGCACTGGGCTTGTTGTTGTTTTCACTTCAGTTTACAGCGATCGGTTCGTAGCGTGCATTGTTGCAATGTTACTTTTCTTGTTGGTTTATTAAATTACAGATTTTTCAAATGTTCATTTTTTCCCCTGTGCTTAAAACTCATTAAAAAAAAGTGTTTTTAGCGAGCGATTCGTAGCGCTATAGCATGAACTATCGCAGTGTTAGTTTTCTCTGTTGTTCAAGGTTTTCTCAGTGTTATTCAATGTTTTTACATTTAGTTTACTGTGCATTCTATGGTATAATTAACTATATTTGTGCTTAAAAACTTAAAAAATATATATATTTACATACAGTTCGTACGGTCTGGAACGGATTAATTGTATTTACATACAATCCTATGGGGGAAATTACTTCGGTTCACGACCAAATCGTCGTGTTCAGAGTTTTGAAACGAATTATGGTCATGAACCGAGGTTCCACTGTATGTTTTAAAAACTAATAAAGATGCTTCTTAAAACATAGCTATGGGCCAGTTATTCAGAGCATTTCAAAACAAGGTTTTAAAAGTTTGTTAACTGGACTACAAAAAATACATAGCAAATTATTACCACTCACCATTTCACCTCTCCCATTCCCTGATTAACTAAAGAAGTGGTATGATAAGCTTTGCAACTAGTGATGGTGAGAGGCCAAAGGAGGCAAATACTGTCAACACACCTGATTCAATGGTCTTTACATGACATTGTTCACCTTGTCTTTCAATATTATGTTCAACAGGGTTAAGACCCTTTTCATAAACATCATTCATTACAAGTATGGTTCCACAGTGACCGTAAGACCAATATGTTCATGCCTACATTAAGTTTGGCTAACTAACTATTCTCATGAAGCGCAGTGATATAGCCACTGTAAGCCTTACTCAGTTACTTTAATGCACTTACCAATCATGGAAGACTGCTGTAGGTCATCATGATCTGTTCCTGTCCCGTTACTACTCTATGGTGTCAAATTGTATTGTTTTATTGTAGACCAAGTCCCTATAAGCAGAAGCTGTGAACATAATGGACATGCAGGTATAATCTATGGTATATTTGAACTTGCCTGTTTTCAGGCAAATTGGAGCACTGCTTCAGAGTGTAACTATTTTTCCAAATGAGTATATTTTTTTAAACATGGCTTGATAATTAACAGGCTAGTTTTCATACATAGTCATATTAGCAAAGGCAGTCAGGATTCCAAGCACACCAGGCTGACTAATGAGAAAGATTCATACGAGTGTGATCACTGAGAAAGCAACAATGTTATGGTTAGACATTGCTAATGCCTATGGCTCCATACCTCACAAGACTATGAAAAAAAATCTGACATGATATTCCAATCAACAGCATAATATTCATTATAAATTTACATTTCAGTTGGAGAGTCATATTGGAGACACTGATATAGGGGAGGAAAAGGAACTATTTTGTGAAGGTATACATATTTTACTAATGCAATTTGCCTTAGCCATAAGCATTTTGGTAACGTCAGCCTAAACTGTTGTGTTGAGACACTCTTTTCGAACCAGGATAACACTGCTCCTTGTCAGTGCACTCATAGTAGACTCAGCTTTAAGCACAACTTTAGTCCCTAGGAGAAGATAAAACCATTGGTGAATAAAAGGGCTAATAATGTGGGCTTAGATGAAGGTTAAGTTATCTAAATCCATTATTGAAGAGGTATATCTACAAGTTAATGTGCACTGCTGCTGACATGCAACGCTCATCATCACATAAATCACTGGACAAAATATTCATCCACAGTCTATTAGATGTAAAACTATCCAGATAACCCAACAGAAGACAGAATCATGGTTGTCAGTAATGGACAAGCCAGGGTTACCAGAGCAATTAAGACATAGATAAACCAACACAGTGCTCTTCTGTGCATCCTCTAACCACAGCCAGTTTCCAGTTACAACAGTTGTGAAGTCAATGGCTACCAAACATACAGCTTAGCACTGTTCTGAAATAACAGATAAAGAAAGTGAAGCTTCTTAATCATTCTGAGATATTCATGGTTGCAGAAACAAATGCATTCTAACATGAATGGTGTTAAATATTTATACGTACATAACAATTAAGTAAACAATAATATAAGTAAGAAGCAGCACTGTGACTTAGTGGATTGCATTGTTCCAACAAGAATCCATTGTTTCAAGTTCATATCCTAGAAGTTTGCATGTTCTCCTTCCAACTGAGTGGATTTTCCTCAAGGCTGCCCATTTTTCTCCTAAATCCCCAGTGATTCTGAATTTGATTATGTGAGTATAAGAATGTACATGCACTGTTCAAAAAATTAATAGAACACTTAAATCACATATTAGATCTCGGTGAACTGGATATTCAAGTGGAAAATCTTTACTGAGTAATACTGTGTAATTCATTGAGAACAAAGTGATGTAAAAACAGTCAATGGAAACCAAAATCACCAACACATTGAGGGCTGTATTCAACATCACACCAAAAAATCAAAGTCAAAAACTGAATTCACAGGCTGATCCATCTTGCATGAATTTAATCACGGCAGCTCATAATGTGACTCTGTAGTGTGTATGGCCCCCACGTGCCTGTGTGCACTCCCAAAAACATCTGGGCATGCCGTCTGATGAGATGGTGGTTGTTGTCCAGGGGAATTTCCTCCCAGACCTGGATCGGTGTGTCAGCGAACTCCTGGACATTCTGTGGTGCTACTTGGCTCCACTTGGTGGTGTTGGATGGACCGATAGATAACATCCCAGAGGTTCTCAATTGCATTCAGGTCTGGGGAATGTGCAGGCCAATCAATGGCATCAATGCCTTCGTTATCCAGGAACTGCCTACATACTCTGGCCACATGAGGCTGGGCATTGTCCTGCACCAGAAGGAACCCAGTGCCCACTACAACAGAGCAAGGTCTGACAGTGGCTCTAAGGATTTCATCCCTGGTACCTAGCAGTAGTCAAGGTACCATTGCCTAGTACGTGGAGGTCTGTGCAACCCTCCAAGGATATGCCTGCTCAGATCATCACTGACCCACAGCCAAACGAGTCATGCTGGATTATGTTGCAGGTTACTAAACATTCACTACAGCATTTCCAGACTCTTTCACATCTGTTACATGTGGTCAGTGTGAACCTGCTCCCATCTGTGAAGAGAACAGGGCGCCAATGGCGGAGCTACCAATTGTGGTATTCTCTGGCGAATGCTAATCAAGCTGCACAGTGATGGGATGTGAGCACAGGTCCCACTAGAGGTTATTGGGCCCTCATGCTACCCTCATAGAGTCTGCTTCTGATGGTTTGGTCAGAAACATACATGCCAGTTGGAGGTCATTTTGTAGGGTTCTGGCAGTGCTCCTCTTGTTCCTCCTTGCACAAAGGAGCAGATACTGGTCCTGATGTTGGAATGATGTCCTTCTATGGCCTTGACCAGCTCCCCTTGTGAAATGGCCCATCTTCTGGTAACTCCTCTATGCTCTTGAGACTGTGCTGGAAGACACAGCAAACCTTCTTGTGATGGCATAGATGGATATGCCATCCTGGAGGAACTGGACTACATGTGCAACCTGAACAGACTACAGTTACCACCTCATGCTAACAGTAGTGACAAAGACACTAGCAAAACACAAAGCTAGAGAAGAATCAGTCAAACAGTATAAGGAGAGAGCAGCTGTCTGTGCCACCACCTGCAAAACCATTCCATTTTGTTGTTTGTTGTGTTGCTTCTACAGTGCACCTGTTGTCACAATTTGCACCAAAGCAGGTTAAGTTGATTCACAATTGCTTATACAGTAATCCCTCACCTATCGCGGGGGTTACGTTCCAGAGCCCCCCGCGATAGGTGAAAATCCGCAAAGTGGCGACCTATATTTATTTTATTATTTATACATATTTTAAGGCTTTATAAACCCTTCCCACACTCTTATAAACCTTTCTCACTCTCTTGTTAACCTTTCCCACACTCTTATAAACACTTCCTATGCTCTTAAACACTTTCTACATTCTTAAACACCGCAGACAAACACTGCACACTGCACGCAGCGATCAGACGTCAATGTGTCTGCACTCGCTTTGTGAAGGGGGGCAGCTGAACTCACGCTGAGCAGAAATGGACTTTGTGCTGCTTCTGCCAAAATGCCTGCTTGTCGCTCTGCGCGTTCGGAAGGAGGAGGAGTGTGTGTGGGGGTATGTGAGGGCTGAACGCACGTTAGCTCAAACCCCCCTCCCCGGAGGCGCAGTTCGCATTGTCAAGGGGGTGGGGAGCTGAATGAACGCTAAGGAGAAGTGGACTTTGTGCTGGCTTTGTGCTGCTTGTCGCTCTGCCTGTCAATAATTTAAAAGCCTGTACATCACCAATTTTCCTGTCTCACTGTCTTGTCTTGCGTGAAGTTAAAATGTTTTATAATAGTGAGATGTTACTCATATCCTTAGCCCAACATCCACATATCATATGTGTTAACAAAGTGTGTTTTATAAGTTTACATGTGTTTAAAGCATGTGGGATGGGTATTTTAAGGCTTAAACTATAAAAATGTTTATTTATATGGTCTTTCTACAGTGGTGTGAAAAACTATTTGCCCCCTTCCTGATTTCTTATTCTTTTGCATGTTTCTCACACAAAATGTTTCTGATCATCAAACACATTTAACCATTAGTCAAATATAACACAAGTAAACACAAAATGCAGTTTTTAAATGATGGTTTTTATTATTTAGGGAGAAAAAAAATCCAAACCTACATGGCCCTGTGTGAAAAAGTAATTGCCCCCTTGTTAAAAAATAACCTAACTGTGGTGTATCACACCTGAGTTCAATTTCCGTAGCCACCCCCAGGCCTGATTACTGCCACATCTGTTTCAATCAAGAAATCACTTAAATAGGAGCTGCCTGACACAGAGAAGTAGACCAAAAGCACCTCAAAAGCTAAACATCATGCCAAGATCCAAAGAAATTCAGAAACAAATGAGAACAGAAGTAATTGAGATCTATCAGTCTGGTAAAGGCTATAAAGCCATTTCTAAAGCTTTGGGACTCCAGCGAACCACAGTGAGAGCCATTATCCAAAAATGGCAAAAACATGGAACAGTGGTGAACCTTCCCAGGAGTGGCCGGCCAACCAAAATTACCCCAAGAGCGCAGAGACGACTCATCCGAGAGGTCACAAAAGACCCCAGGACAACGTCTAAAGAACTGCAGGCCTCACTTGCCTCAATTAAGGTCAGTGTTCACGACTCCACCATAAGAAAGAGACTGGGCAAAAACGGCCTGCATGGCAGATTTCCAAGACGCAAACCACTGTTAAGCAAAAAGAACATTAGGGCTCGTCTCAATTTTGCTAAGAAACATCTCAATGATTGCCAAGACTTTTGGGAAAATACCTTGTGGACTGATGAGACAAAAGTTGAACTTTTTGGAAGGCAAATGTCCCGTTACATCTGGCGTAAAAGGAACACAGCATTTCAGAAAAAGAACATCATACCAACAGTAAAATATGGTGGTGGTAGTGTGATGGTCTGGGGTTGTTTTGCTGCTTCAGGACCTGGAAGGCTTGCTGTGATAGATGGAACCATGAATTCTACTGTCTACCAAAAAATCCTGAAGGAGAATGTCCGGCCATCTGTTCGTCAACTCAAGCTGAAGCGATCTTGGGTGCTGCAACAGGACAATGACCCAAAACACACCAGCAAATCCACCTCTGAATGGCTGAAGAAAAACAAAATGAAGACTTTGGAGTGGCCTAGTCAAAGTCCTGACCTGAATCCAATTGAGATGCTATGGCATGACCTTAAAAAGGCGGTTCATGCTAGAAAACCCTCAAATAAAGCTGAATTACAACAATTTTGCAAAGATGAGTGGGCCAAAATTCCTCCAGAGCACTGTAAAAGACTCATTGCAAGTTATCGCAAACGCTTGATTGCAGTTATTGCTGCTAAGGGTGGCCCAACCAGTTATTAGGTTCAGGGGGCAATTACTTTTTCACACAGGGCCATGTAGGTTTGGATTTTTTTTTCTCCCTAAATAATAAAAACCACCATTTACAAACTGCATTTTGTGTTTACTTGTGTTATATTTGACTAATGGTTAAATGTGTTTGATGATCAGAAACATTTTGTGTGACAAACATGCAAAAGAATAAGAAATCAGGAAGGGGGCAAATAGTTTTTCACACCACTGTATATCGCGGATTTTCTCCTGTTGCTGATGGGTCTGGAACATAACTTCCGCGATAGGCGGGCAATCACTTGTATTTAAAAACCCGCGAAGTCGTGAATCCACGAAAAGTGAACCGCAAAGTAGCGAGGGATTACTGTACCTCCTAACTGGACAGACTGATATCCCTGAAGCTTAATTGACTTGGTGCCAGACTGTGATGGTTACGTGTTCCTTTAATTTTTTGAGCTGTGAATTTATAACTTGGGTAGCACACATCAAATTAAAGACATTTTCCTATAATTAGTACTTTAGAAAATAGATTTCAAGACAGAATAGACACATGGATACAAAAAAGCAGAAGTGACTAAGAAAAAGACAAAATGACAAACATATTGGTGTCAGCAATAGAATAATGTCAGAAACCAATGCCCAATTGATTCCACTTTTGAACCTGCAGATTCCACTACAGTCAGGATAGCAATAATCAGCACAATTTCATATTGATATTGCAATTATGTAGTTAGTTTGCAAAAGGTTTGCTTCAGTATTCATTTTTTGATTCCTTTTCTTAATTTTATCAGACTAGGGGGCTTTGCTCGCTTTACTTGCCAACCCCCATATTTGGTTTTCCGGATACGCACTTTGAAGATTTTTTTTTTCTTTGAATTGTTGCTATTTCATTAGTTTCACTTTTATTTCAGAACTTCTGTAAAAACAATATTTGTAATTTTGCGAGTCCCAATATGCTGAATCTTTTTAATGAGGTCAGGATAGGTTTCTCTGTTTGGAATTTCAGCACAGACAAAACGATCTACATCATCAGCACTAAATCAACACTAAATGCTGTCCTCTTTCCAGCTGTAACTGTTTTCTCTTCTGCTTCCACTGCTCTTTGTAATCGGATCCTCACGTTTTTTCTGGATAAGGTCACGAATATTAGATCCCAGATCTCCATTTCTTCTTCTGTCTCTGTTGATTTAGCCGCTCCTGCGTACGGCTCTCTTACCAGCTTTGAACCCATTTCGCTTTCCCATCTGGAAAAAATCGCCGCCTCAATGAAGCCTTCGGCTCTCCGGACGATGTGGTGCCGTCCAGACTGCTGAAAGATGTGTTTCCTGCAATTCGATACGATGTTCTAAAGATCATAACTAGTAGTCTATCCTTGGCTATAGTTCCTCGTGCTTTCAAACACGCAGTTGTACAACCAATTGTGAAAAAACCTGATCTTGACCCTGCAGTTCTTTCCAATCTTCGTCCAATCTCCAAACTACCTTTCTTGTCAAAAATATTAGAAAAAGTAGTTTATGAGCAATTAACTCATCACCCTACAGGACCATCAGGTAATGGACCTTTTTCAGTCAGGCTTTAGGCCCCAACACAGCACAGAAACCACGCATTTACATGTCCTAAATGACGTCCTTTTGGCACTGGACTCGGGACTCCATGTGATTATGGTTCTTCTCGACTTATCTGCTGCTTTCGACACAATCGACCACGACATCATGATCTCCCGACTCGAATCCTGGGCTGGTGTATCTGGCTTAGCCCTTGACTGGTTCAGGTCATATTTCTGCAACAGGACTCTCAGAGTCATGTTAGACGATTTTTATTCTGAATCAGCCCCACTCCCATGTGGGGTCCCCCAGGGTTCCATTTTAGCGCCACTAATTTTTTCAATCTACATCCTTCCTTTAGGTGCAATTTTTAGAAAACATGCAATTTCATATCACCTATATGCTGACGACTGCCAAATTTATTTCTCTCTCAAGTCAACTGACTCCACCAAGCCTCTCCTCGATTGCCTATCGGATATTAAGGACTGGCTGGCTACAGCTACAAACTTCCTTCACCTGAACGATTCAAAAACCGAGGTCATTGTTTTTAGTCCCGACTGCAAACAGATTCCACCCTTTGGCCTCGATTCTCTTCCCACTCCAGTAACTTCGTCTGTTTCCAATCTTGGAATTAAAATGGATGCTCATGTCAACAGCATAGTAAAATCCTGCTTTTTCCATCTCAGGCGAATCGCCAAACTCAAGCCTATTCTGTCAAACCACCTCTTGGAATCAGTAATCCATGCATTCATTATGTCCCGGTTTGACTACTCTAATTCCTGCCTTCATGGTATCAGTCAAGCCACTCTTTCTAGACTCCAACTGGTTCAAAATGCGGCTGCAAGGCTTCTAACTGGAAGCAGCAGAAGCCAACACATTACACCGATTTTAAAAACTCTACACTGGCTGCCGGTTAGATTCAGAATCGATTTTAAGATACTCCTCCTAACCTATAAGGCATTAAACGGTCTAGCCCCCGCCTACTTGAGTGTCTTGCTCCATCGTCACAATCCCCCTCGTGTTCTTAGATCCGCAGATCAGCTGCTCCTAACCGTTCCCAAGGTACATTTTAAAGCTCGTGGTGAAAGGGCTTTTTCTGTCGTTGCACCCAGGCTCTGGAACTCCCTACCCTTAGTGGTTAGGCAAGCCGCTTCAGTCGCCACTTTCAAATCACGCCTAAAAACGCACTTCTTCACATTGGCTTTTAATTCTTAATCTGTTTCATTTTCCACTTACTTTTCGCTATTTCTTTATTTTATTGGGTCCCCCGACCTGTTTTTAGTATTCTCTGTTTTAATTCGCTCTTAATGTTTGTTTTTAACTTTTTGCTCTTAGTCTCACTTGTCTTAACTGTACAGCGCTTTGGTCAGTTGTAATGCTGTGTTTTTAAGCGCTTAACAAATAAATATGGTATGGTATGGTATCAGCAGTTAATAATTTTTTTTTACAATGTAAAAAAGTAAGTAGAGTTCTGCATTGGACTCCTGTCTGTAAAGTCGTGCTATTTTCCTCTCACAGTTCCAAAAGTACATGGGGTTACCAAGGTGATACCCCAGCTTTTGTCTAGGTTTTTGTACCAGGGCTAGACAGAACGTTTTTGACTCCTGGGGTAAATTTAGGTTTTTAAATAAGCAGACAGATAAATATATATACATTAACAAAGTAACCAATAAATGCATCTGCGGTAAACTCCGTTTTTGAAATTCGCAAGATTCTTTATTTGTCACATGCATAGTTATACAGGACAACACGAAGTAAAATGCATCCTGATCCGCTTATCAAAAACTGTGCAAAGTTAGAAGAATATCAGTTAGATAAACAAAAAGTCATAGATTGAAAGATAACAGTATAGTAGAACATAATAAATAAGTAAAATTATGTGAATAAAGTAGAATTAAGTGTTAAGATGCAATAGTGTAGTAATTATTGTGCAAAACCAAAGTTAGACTGGTGCATATTTAAATGAGGCAGTTTGTTTGTTTGCGCTACTGCAATCTTTACTTTTTTATATTTTCTAATTTTCCTACTTTCATATCCTTTAACTTTCTCCACATGTGTATAGCGGCAACTTTTTTTTTTTTTTTTTGAGCCTTTCTAATTTCCCTGGTTTCATAGTCTCTAACCTGCTCTGCATGTGTTTAGCGCCAACATTTGTAAACGTCTTTATGAAGTTCTACTTTGTCTTTTACTCAGTCATTTAATTCTGAGCCGGATTGGACATGCTTTTTTTTCAATTCCACTTGTTCCGGGCTGATAATTACTTTCCTTATTTTCTGAATTTGCACCTCGATTATTCTTTTTTGCTCTTTTTTCTGTCCAACACATTTGAGTCTCTTTTCTCCACGCTGCTTTCTTCTTCGATTATATGTCGACATTTAATTTATAACGTACTTTTCTTATATGCTTTATATGTGCTGAGAGCCCTGGATTTGTGTGTGCTCAAATCCTTCACAAGACTGAATGTTTTGCTGCCTATTGTCCTATTTGATAGATTGTAAGTAGGGTGTGTCTTTGGTCTCGCGGGTCTTTAAAATGTCTCCCAAGGAGATCACGTATCGTAGACTTGCTTTTTGCTTTCCAGGACAGGATTTCTTTTTATAATAGATAGACAGAATCTGAAAAGAAATTGCTACAAGTAATCTGAATGAAAACTTATACTGGAACACCTGTGTATAGAGAGTTGTGCAGTATTGCTTCTTGGTTTACATGGGGACAGACTGCTCATAAAAGCTGTGTTATATTTGGTTAACTGTACTCATCCATCCACTCTCTTACATTGCTTTCCTCTATGCAGTGTTGAAGAAAGTGAGCTTAAAATTAGATAACATTAGAACACTAGACAAGAATAGCCCATTCAGCCCAACAAAGCTCACCAGTCCTATCCACTTATTTCTTCCAAAAAAACATCAAGTCGAGTTTTGAAAGTCCCCAATGTCTTACTGTCTACCACACTACTTGGTAGCTTATTCCAAGTGTCTATCATTCTTTGTGTAAAGAAAAAGTTCTAAATTTACCCTTAACAAGTTTCCAATTGTGTCCCCATGTTCTTGATGAACTCATTTTAAAACTTCATAATTTTAAACATTTCAATCATGTCACCTCTTAATCTTCTTTTGCTTACACTGTAAAGGCTCAGCTCTTTTAATCTTTCCTCATAATTCAACCCCTGTAGCCCTGGAATCAGCCTAGTCGCTCTTCTCTGGGCCATTTCTAGTGCCGCTATATCCTTTTTTGTAGCCTGGGGACCAAAACTGCACATAGTACTCAAGATGAGGCCTCACCAGTGCATTATAAAGGTTGAGCATAACCTCTTTGGACTTGTACTCCACACATTGTGCTATATAACCTGACATTCTGTTAGCCTTCTTAATGGCTTCTGAACACTGTCGGTAAGTTGATAGCTTAGAGTCTACTATGACTCCTAAATCCTTCTCATAAGGTGTACCCTCGATTTTCCGACCGCCCATTGTATATTCAAACCTAACATTTTTACTTCCTATGTGTAATACTTTACATTTACTGACATTAAATTTCATCTGCCACAAATCTGCCCAAGCCTGTATGCTATCCAAGTCCTTTTGTAATGATATAACGGATTCCAAATTATCTGCTAATCCACCTATCTTGGTATCATCTGCAAACTTAACCAGCTTGTTACTTATATTCATATCTAAGTCATTTATATATATATTAAAAATAGCAGCGGCCCTAGCACTGACCCCTGTGGAACACCACTCTTAACATCGGCCAGTTCTGATGAGGTTCCTCGCACCATCACCCTCTGCTTCCTGTGTCTGAGCCAATTCTGCACCCATCTAAAAACATCACCCTGAATTCCCACTTCTTTTAATTTGATGCCCAACCTCTCATGTGGCACCTTATCAAATGCTAAATTATAATGATAAAATGATACATTGTCTTTTTTAGCATATTTTTAAACATCACCTTGTTGCCTCACCACTCAGCCTCTTAAATAAATACATTTTTTTATCCTAACATTGCCCTTTCTGTCTACATATAGATGTTTCTAGAATTTTATGTCTGCAGATAAGCCATACTCGATATTATAGAAAGCCACATAAAGTACAATGCTTATAAAAGTATTTGCACCCTTAGAAGTTTGGATAGTTTATTATTATACAACACTGAATCACATTGGATTTAATTTGGCTTATTTGAGATTGACCAACAGAAAAAGACTCTTTAATGTCAAAGTAACAAATAAATTCAATGCAAAACACAAAATAATTGATCACATTTCACACCCTTCAAGTCAGTATTTCGCAATGCACCTTTGACAGCCATTATAGACTAGAGTCTGTGTGGACATATTTCTATCAGCTTTGCACCTCTGGACACTGAAATATTTCATCATAAATCTAAAATAACTCAAGTTCTGCCCAATTACAATGGGATTGTGAGTGAGTAGCTTTTTTCAAACCCAGACCCAAATTCTCATGTGGATGGAGATCTGGACTCTAACTCAGTCTCTAACTAGTGTTCTTCAGTGATTTGGATATTTTCCTGTATCAGTCCTATGACTTGCAATTTTCAATCACCTTTTCACAGAGTTCCCTGAAGATTTAAATCTTTAGTTGCTATCAAATGTGCATATATTACTGACTTGAAAAGGGTTAATACTTATACTTATATTTGTAAATATTTTAGATCATTTTGCTAAGATCCGCTTTCACTTTGTCAGTGAAATCTTTTTCTGTTGATCAATGTAAAAAAATCAATCCAATTTGATTCAATATTATAATAACAATAAAATGTAAAAATGTCCAATGGGGTGATTAGTTGTTATAGGCACTGGATGGTTACTTAATGAGCCCCACCTTCCACAAGACACACTGAAGGATATACTCATTCATATAAAATAGGAATTTGCTAGTGAACTGATAACATGCATAAGTTCAGATGGTTAGTTTACTATGGAAATATGTTTAATTAGGAAGTGTATAGTAGATGATTCTTTTGCTGCAACATATCAGTGAAAGGATTGCAAAAAAACATTTTAAAATCTTTAATCTAATTTCTGCCAGTGTACCACTGAAAAATATTTTCCATGAACTGCCAAGTAGACGTTCATAATGAATTACCAATATTTCATTAAAATGTTTCTCCAATTGTCTAAACACATCCAGGTTAGTCGAACTGGTGATGTTAAATTAGTGCTAGTGTGTGTTTTCCCTGTCCAGGGTTTGCTCCTGCCTTGTGACTTATGCTAGCTAGGATAGGCTCCAGCTTCCCATCTAGCCCCCCACCCCATAACTCTGGTCTGGATGAAACGTATTAAAAATGACATGACATTAAAATGTGAAATTCTATTAATTGTTGTGATTCAGCTTAAATATTTTTATTATCAATGTGAAATTCTGCAGTCCTTTAGTACCTTTTCATTTGTTGATTTGCAAGTGACCATTAATAGATGCTTGTTAATGATGGACACAGTCTGTTTTAACAAATGACAGGATTATGAATATCACCAAATTAGGTGTCAATCTGCAGTATCTTAATTGTGGCTTAACAGCACCCCACATCTTCCCATAGCACATTCATTTTACACAAAATTCTTTTATTGGAACTACAATGGTTAATTACTATGATTTGAGATAGATGGGAATTTCATTAAAATAAATTATAAGTAAAACAGAGAAAATTTTACAATTAAAAAAATTTTAAAACAATCACTCCTAAATGCTCAGATGATATGGCAATATAAAATTTGTCTTTTACCAGTGGACAGACAGAAGGGGTTTGAACATGCACCTTGTCTCTTTGATGTTCCCCTTTCCAGCCATAAGAAGACATTGTAAATTCTTAAAAAAATGTAACAAAAGAAAAAGCAGGTGATCTAATCCCAAAACAATATGTGGTCCAGATATACAAGACTGCATGTTATTAAAGCATTCAATAATGAAGACAGGTGGGGCTGACAAGTATGAGCTCTCCACATTAGTTTAAGAAAGTAAAAAAAATATATATATGTGGTCATATACTGTTAATTGCCTGCTAATGAGTAGACACTAAATATAGAGGAAAAGTGTTTTCTTTTCTGTTGTGGTTGTATCAACTGTCTTTTATAATTAATTTTGCCAAAATGTAGTACACTGGATTTATGAAAAATAAGGCAAAATGATAACAATGAAAACAATATTGATTCAGTTTATCAACAGTGTAAAATAACATTTTATTTTAATGCATTGAACTTCAATGTGTTTTCATGCTAATTTTTAATTCTTTCTTCCATTCAATCTTTGTTTCTGTTTTGTTTAATTCTTTCTTCCTTTTTTTTTCACCTTAACAGGTACAGAAGGTCATCATCTACATTATTGGATACCTCTGAGATGTTTAAGAGACCCTCCATATCTAGCATTGAAAAGACATAAATTGCTACTTCAAACACTATATAACTCACACAAAACACAGGTAGGTAGGTGGATGAATGGATGGATAAGTGATTAGACAAATTAATATAAAGATGCAGCAGATTTAATAAATAACCAATAACAGTGATTTGCCATTAAAATTTAGAGATGAGAACTCATTACTTATCAGCAGTTTTTAGGCAGCTGTCATTTATCTCATGTCTTGAAGTGACTGATACACTTGCAAAGCACTGCATCCTATCCTCTGTCCATACATATGCAGTAAAGATATCAGTCAAATCATGTGCAGCTTGCATTTAATGTTATCATGAACATCAAAAAGTACAATAAGTTTTATGTTACCCTAGTTACCCCATAAACCCTAGGGCATCACATCCTTCTGTCTGAGGTATTTACTAACAAATGAGTGAAAGAAATAGTCAGCAGTGCTGTCTTTGTTTTTCCCTAATATGGCATAGGCTAAATATGCTTTTTTTGCTATTTATGAGACAAAAAAAATAGTGATTTGTCAATAAGAGATCTAAATAAACATAAGCCCCCACAACAAGGTCTATGTGATCTTTTTGTTTGTCAGAAGAACTTGGTCTTCATACTACTAGAAGATGCCAAGGTTTCTTTAATAAACGATAGGCATTACATCATAATTATTTTATTATTACATAATAATTATTATAATGATGCATCATAATGGAATGATGCATCATATTATTACATAATAAGATTTTTCCATAATTCACCATATTTATAATGAGACAGTGTGGTAGGGTGATTGGTTGTGTGAGCATACATGTGTGTTTAACTTTCATAGGGGACAGTTCTGGATTGTCAAAAGAAAACAAATATATCAGATTGTCACACTCATATCTCGTGGTTAAAAAAAAAAAAAGAAAAAAAAAGATAATATACAGGAAGAAAAGTGCTCTGCATGTGCAGTGGTGTTGGAAATTTATTTAATGAAATTCCTCATATAAATAGAGAAAACAGGCTTGCATCATTTAATGAAATAAAAATATTAAGACGTTCACCCATACACTCATTTGGGCTACTGCAGGTAGACTGCTGTGCTGGGTCATATTTTGCAGTTTGTTTTTTAATTTTGTTTTGTTACCATACTTTTTTTTTCCCAAATGTGTTTATCAACCTGTATAGGAATTGTATGTATATATATTACTGCAGTTTTGATTCTCCTGTTTTGTTCATACTTCAATATGTTTCAAGTCATGTAGAGAAACTCATGTAATGATTATGACAGACTAAAGTATGTTACCTTGACAATTAAGGGTCTTCCATTAAACGTTAGTCTTTTCAAAATATATGTCTTTCAAGACAGTTCTATTATTTTCTTCATTCCTTAAGAATAATAATATATGTGGGGATTGATTATGTATGGGTGGGAGCAATTATATGTTTATGTGAGGTAAGAGATAAAGGTTGTATGTGAGACACACTGCCAAAACTGCCAGATTCCTTTAGGGTGTAATGCATTTTTTCTAATGCCTTCTTGTATAATTTCTCTCTCAGTCTCTTGCCATTAGAACATTAGAACAATCTTGACGAGAACATGCCATTCAGCCCTAACAATGCTCACCTGTCGTATCCACTGAATTCTTCCAAAATAACATCAACTGTAGTTTTGAAAGTCCCTCAAGGCATACCCGTAACTTGTTTACAACTGTGTCCTTGAGTTCTTCATGAACTCATTTCAAAGTAACATTCTCAATCCACTCTACTAACTCCCTTCATTATTTTAAACACTTCAATGTCTCCTTTTAATCTTCTTTTGCTTAAACTGAAATCTTTCTTCATAATTCATCCCCTGTAGCCCTGGAATCACTAGTCCCCCTAGTGAGGCCTCACCAGTGCATTATAAAGCTTGAGCATAACCTCCTTGGACTTGTACTCCACACATCGTGCTATATAACCTAACATTCTGTTAGCCTTCTTAATGGCTTCTGAACACTGTCTGGAAGATGATAGTGTCAAGTCCACTACGACTCCTATGTCCTTCTCGTAAGGTGTACTTATGATCTTTAGACCACCCATTTGTGTATTCAAACCTAACATTTTTACTTGCTACATATAATGCTTTACATTTGCTTACATTAAATTTCATCTTCCACAAATCTGTCCAAGACTGTATGTTGTTCAAGTCCCCCTGTAATGATTCAATATATTTGGAATTACAGTTAGGTCCATAAATATTTGGACAGAGACAACCTTTTTCTAATTTTGGTTCTGTACATTACCACAATGAATTTTAAATGAAACAACTCAGATGCAGTCGAAGTGCAGACTTTCAGCTTTAATTCAATGGGGTGAACAAAACGATTGCATAAAAATATGAGGCAACTAAAGCATTTTTTAACACAATCCCTTCATTTCAGGGGCTCAAAAGTAATTGGACAATTGACTCAAAGGCTATTTCATGGGCAGGTGTGGGCAAGTCCGTCGTTATGTCATTATCAATTAAGCAGATAAAAGGCCTGGAGTTGATTCGAGGTATGGTGCTTGCATGTGGAAGATTTTGCTGTGAACAGACAACATGCGGTCAAAGGAGCTCTCCATGCAGGTGAAAGAAGCCATCCTTAAGCTGCGAAAACAGAAAAAACCCATCCGAGAAATTGCTACAATCTTACGAGTGGCAAAATCTACAATTTGGTACATCCTGAGAAAGAAAGCAAGCACTGGTGAACTCAGCAACGCAAAAAGACCTGGACGTCCACGGAAGACAACAGTGGTGGATGATCGCAGAATCATTTCCATGGTGAAGAGAAACCCCTTCACAACAGCCAACCAAGTGAACAACACTCTCCAGGGGGTAGGCGTATCGATATCCAAATGTACCATAAAGAGAAGACTGCATGAAAGTAAATACAGAGGGTGCACTGCAAGGTGCAAGCCACTCATAAGCCTCAAGAACAGAAAGGCTAGATTGGACTTTGCTAAAGAACATCTAAAAAAGCCAGCACAGTTCTGGGAAAACATTCTTTGGACAGATGAAACCAAGATCAACCTCTACCAGAATGATGGCAAGAAAAAAGTATGGAGAAGGCGTGGAACAGCTCATTAACCAAAGCATACCACATCATCTGTAAAACACAGTGGAGGCAGTGTGGTGGCTTGGGCGTGCATGGCTGCCAGTGGCACTGGGGCACTAGTGTTTATTGATGATGTGACACAGGACAGAAGCAGCCGAATGAATTCTGAGGTGTTCAGATACATACTGTCTGCTCAAATCCAGCTAAATGCAGTCAAATTGATTGGGCGGCGTTTCATGATACAGATGGACAATGACCCAAAACATACAGCCAAAGCAACCCAGGAGTTTATTAAAGCAAAGAAGTGGAAAATTCTTGAATGGCCAAGTCAGTCACCTGATCTTAACCCAATTGAGCATGCATTTCACTTGTTGAAGACTAAACTTTGAACAGAAAGGCCCACAAACAAAACAGCAACTGAAAGCCGCTGCAGTAAAGTCCTGGCAGAGCATTAAAAAGGAGGAAACCCAGCATCTGGTGATGTCCATGAGTTCAAGACTTCAGGCTGTCATTGCCAGCAAAGGGTTTTCAACCAAGTATTAGAAATGAACATTTTATTTCTAGTTATTTAATTTGTCCAATTACTTTTGAGCTCCTGAAATGAAGGGATTGTGTTAAAAAATGCTTTAGTTGCCTCACATTTTTATGCAATCATTTTGTTCACCCCACTGAATTAAAGCTGAAAGTCTGCACTTCAACTGCATCTGAGTCATTGTGGTAATGTACAGAACCAAAATTAGAAAAAAGTTGTCTCTGTCCAAATATTTATGGACCTAACTGTATATGCCATCTAGCTTGATATCATCTGCAAACTTAACCATCTTAATTATACTTCTATCCAAATCATATATATATATATATATATATATATATATATATATATATATATATATATATATATATATATAGTGCCAGATGGCTCGGGACCCTACCCAGCTGAGATGCCAGGATGGTCCACAAGAGGGACGATACCTCCCCTGGGCCACAAGAAGGTAGCCGCCCAGGTCAGCTTGGGGGCCACTGGAACGGAGCTGGGAAGTTCATCCCTATGGGAGGACGCGGCCACTGCCAGGGGGCGCCTGGACGGTTATGGAACCCTGGATGGCAGCACTTCTGCCACACCAGGAAGTGCTGCCGGAAGAAATCCCAGGGGCACCCGGGTGCTCTCCTGACACTTCCACCACACCAGGAAGTGTCGTCAGACGGAGCACCTGGAGCCCATCCGGGTCATTATAAAAGGGGCCGCCTCCCTCCAGTAGACAAGCTGGAGTTGGGAGGAAGGTGACAGAGCTTGTGAGGAGGGGAGTGGAGGTCAGAGGAAGAGAAAGAAAGAAAGAAAGAAAGAAAGAAAGAAAGAAAGAAAGAAAGAAAGAAAGTTGTTGGTGACAAGGCTTTGTGGTGCTGTGAAGAAAATAAAAGTGTGTGTTTTGGACATTCTGGTGTCTGTCTGTCTGTGTCCGGGGGCTGGCTTTTCACAAATATATATATATATATATATATACATATATATATATATATATATATATATATATATATATATATATATATATATATATATATATATACATATATATATATATGTGGCCCTAATATTGACCCCTTGTGGAACACCACTCTTAACCATCTGCCAACAGTGTCTAAGCCAATTTTGCACCCATCTACACACAAAACCCTGAACTCCAGCTTCTCTTAATTTGATGCCCAACCTCTCATGCGGCACCTTATCCAAAGCTTACTGAAAGTCAAGATAAATAATATCTTATGCTCCACATTCATCATATTCTTTTGTTGTGTCCTCATAGAATTTCAGCATGTTAGTAAAATATGACCTCCATCTTCTGAGCCCATGCCGACTGTTCAATAAAACTCCTGTTCTTGCCATGTGTTGCTCAAACCTTTCCTTAATAATTCCTTCATTAATTTACCTGTGATTAAGCACATTAAGTTTACTGGCCTATAGCTGCTTGGACCTGCCAGCTTACCTTTTTATATAATGGGTGTGGCAGGTGGCCGGGGCCCATGCCCGGCCAGGATGCCCCTGCAGCATATGTTCCGGGGGAGCAAGGATGGGAAACCCAGTATCTCCCCCTGGACGCTAGATGGCAGCCTCCCTGGGTTGCAGCGATGCCTCGGACTCCCCCAGGGATTCATGGGGGTTGGAGTGTTGTGCAGCCCTGTTGGGTTCCGCAGGCGCCACCAGGGGGTGCTACAGCAGGAAATGCTGGACCCTTCTGGGCATTGGTTTTGCCACACCTGGAAGTACAGCCTGAATTCAGCAATCAAGCACCTGGAGCACTCCCAGGTGCCCAATAAAAGGAGCCAGCAACTATCACTCAGCGGCCAGAGTCGGGTGGAGGAGGACAAGGTTGCCTAGGAGGAGTGGTGGTGGAAGAAAGAGAGCAGTGTGGTGTTTTGGTGTGTTTGTGTTACTCTTGGGACTTTGTTGTGCTTGTGTGGATTACGGCGAAGACATGCCCCATAGGTGAAGAAAAATAAAGTTTATTTATTTTATACGTTTATTCAGTGTGAATCTGTGTCGGGTCAGGTGCCTATATAGCGCCTTTTGTTACATGGGATATTTTCCATTTTCCAGTCCTTCAGAATTTCCACAGTGTGCAGCGACTTCATAAAAATATGTGTCAAGGGCATACATATGTTCTCACTAACCATCTTAAGAATTTGAGGATATTATCTGGCCCTGGCGATTTGTTTGATTTCAGCCTATTTAATCTAAGCAGTACTTTTCCCTCTACAATTTCCAAATCACTCAGTACCTCCTTAATGATCCCTTTTACCAGTTGGAGGATATCTACCTCTTCACACGTGAAGACCTCAGAAAAAGTTTAGAGCAGCTGCTATTTCAGTATATATATTTTTTTAATTCCCTTTTACTATTCCTGATTCACTTCCCCTTTTCCTTGACTATTCTTTTACTACTAAAATACTGAGAATCTTTTTGGGTCATCTTTGCCTTATCTGCTATATTAATTTCTTACTGCCTTTTAGCTTCCCTAATATCCTTCTTAATGGTTGCCATCAAGTTCTCAAAACCCCTACAATTCACACTGGAGTTATTAGTATCATACACCTTATACAGCTTCTTTTTCAATTCCATTCTCCTTAGACTTTGACGCATCTACTCAAAATTTGCCCATCAAAACTTAAATTTAACAGTTTTAGTCTTCACATCCACACACTTCCAAAACATGGAGAATTGTATTATATTACAGTCACTTGACCATAGTGGTTCAATCACCTCTACATCCTCAATTCTATCTTGTTTACTACAAAATACTAAAACTAGACAGGCTTAGCCCTGTATTGGTGGTTTAACATACCGTGTGACAAACCAATCACTGATTAGTTCTAAAAACTCCTAGAGTTCCACTATTTTCAAGGTTAGCCCTGTTAATATACAGGTAATTAAAGTCTTGCATAACTATAATATCCCTATTGTAAACTTGCTGCTTTAATGGTATTAAAAAGTTGTGAACTGAAAAAACTGTCTGCATTGGGTGGTCTACTATACTCCGAAAATAAGGCCTCTTTCACTAAAGCTTTCTAGACAAAGTCAGATGTCCTTACTGAGATGGGATTCATTGTCCAATTGAAAAATACTTGTATTTAAATTCTGTTTTACATAAACAGTAATCCCACATCCTTCTCTGCTCTGTGTATCCTTCCTAAAATGTATATCCTTCTATGCTATACTCATCCTTTCTTATTTAGCCAGGTTTCTCTTATTGCTATAATATCATAATTATGCTCTGCTACATATTGTATAGGGAATCCATTCCCGGGATTCCCAGACATTTTTCATTCCCGAGAATGAAACTGCTATAATTCCCGTGAAAACGGGAATGGCCAAGCTCGCATATACAGCATGTAAAAGTGTAAAAATCGATCAAGAAATAACAGAGTTATAGTTGAAAATAATTAAGGTGGTGCCATTGCTGCAGCTTGCACTTCATCAGACAACAGCTTTGAACAGCATCTTGAAATTGCAATGCGTCAGTCTGTTGCATCCGCATTATCTGTGTCAAGAAACTTGCCATCACAGAATGATGACAAGAAACTGGATGCATCAGTAAAAGCTGAAATGGCGGTGTTTCAGAGCAACGGCAGGTGCGGGCGTTGTTTAGAACAAGTGTATCAGTATCTGATGATTGTGCCGCCTATTTCAGTGGAGGCAGAGTGTGCTTTCTCAGCGGCTGGCATACTTCTGCACGAAGGGGCGCTCTTGCCTGGACAACTGCACACTGGACACGTTGTGCTTTCTACGTTCTTATTACCGCAACTAAAGATACATGTACTTATATGACAGCATGAACTGCTTGTAGATAAGGTTAGTCTTTTATTTGTGTCAACATATTGCAGTAGTTTTATTAAAAATAAGTGTTGGTCGTTCTAAAACCATTCACATGTAAGATGCCCGTGCACTGTGTCATCCCCGGGAGCCCGGGATTCCCGGGTATGAAATGCGGGATTTCGAATTCCCGGGAATGGATAAACCCATCCGGGAATGGATTCCCTAGCTACATACAACTCCAACTCACTTATTTTATATTTGCTATTTCTGGCATTAAGAGAGAGAGAGGTTGGGCGCATGTGCTGATAGCGCATTGCTGCACCCACCACACTTGGGACCCAAGTACAGTGGGTGACACCTCAGCACCACACTGGAATAGTGCGAGGCTTTTTATGGTGGCTGGAAGGCCAATCCTTCCACGAACTCTGTAAGTTGGAGGACCTGCTTGCAGGGCTGGATGCAGATTAAAGTCATACCCATTTTTTAATATGTTATTCAATTTACATTTGCCCTTAAACTTTTGGTTAGAATTTACATTACTATGCATTCTTATTTTTAAACTTTTTGTTTCTTCCTGTACAGTTCTAAACCTGGCATGTCCTAAACTCCTTGCAAACCTATTCCCTAGTTCCTCAAATAAGCTACACATATACCTCCAAAATACATCAGTGCTCCGCTAGTTCAGATATAACCTGCTGTGGCTGAACAGATCACATCTGTTTAAAAAGGAGTCCCAATGCCCCATAAACCAATAATGTTCTACCCTATACCAAGATTTGAGTCATGCATTAAGCTTTCAGATCTCCTCATTCTTAATTGGACTGTTGTGTGGCACAGGCAGAAATTCAGAGAAGACTAACTTGTCAGTTCTGCTTCTCAGTCTGGCACCTAACTCTTTAAATTGGTATTGCAGAACTAACAGAGTATCATTATATATGTAATTTGTTCCAACATGGACAATATCAACTGGACCCACCACTCACTGGCCAAGAGCCTACCAATCCTTCTAGGGAGGTGTCCCAACTGTGCACCCAGAAGGCAACACATCATTCAAAATTCTCTGTCTCTGGACCAAACCTGCACTTCAGTCCCCCTAATGAGTTCTCTGCTATCACTACCTCTCTCCTTCTGGGAACTGGTTTTGAGGTGGCTCTTTGGGGGTCCCCATGCCTGCCTACCACCTCAGAATCTTCAGTGACATTGTTCAGTTCCGCAAGGACCTGAAAACAGTTTGGCACTTCCAATGCAGGGGTTGATGCCCCCAGACAGTATGCAGTATAGTTTTTAAAGTGGCCCCTATAGTTCAGTATATTTAATACTCCCTTCTTTAAAGTAATAACACCTTTAATAGTTATTTTGTTCTACTAGCTGTTATTTCTGTCTAGAAAGAGGGTTCACCCAGTATATAACTGTGAATTAGAATATGCACTGGTTTTCTTGTGACTTTCCCAAGCTGCACTGCATGTCTTTCTGTTCCTGGTGCATAATTTCTCCTAGATCTTCCTTGTGATGATTTTCACATTTAAACAAAAAATTTGCCTGCTTCTGAACTCCTCCTCCATTTCAAAAGTTTGATTTGTTGTGATCTCGCTGCAGAGTGAGATTCTCAAGGGTTAAGTGCATCCACTTTAAAAACTCTTTTATGCCCAGAGCTATAAGCATTTTTAGTTCTAGTAGTTTAAGAGATCCTGCAGAGTTCTGAACTATTATTGTGTTCTGTTAAGTGTTCTTTCTTTTATGTACAGTATATGTATGTATGTACTTTGTAAATTGTCACGCACGCGCGCATGGGGAGTCGCAGAACGACCCGGGTAGTAGCGCGAAATCCGAAAGCCATACGGGACAGACAGGCAACTAACCTTTTTCTCTTTATTTCCTAGAAAGAGAGAAACGACAACATCCTGAACCGTCTCCCGTTCCTCCACTTCCGCATCTTCCTTCCCTCTGATGACATCACTATCCCAGAATACACCACTCCTCGCTACCCAGCATTCCTCTGTCTAATTCCGGTCCCCTCTATAAATGTTCCCCCATCAAGCCATATTGTAGTTCAGCAGTTGACAAGTGATTGTACTCTGGACTGTATAACCTAAATCTGCAACTTCTTTACAGTATACGGGGCCGGAAACCCCAAACCTTTATGTGCTATTGTGTCTTTTCTTTACAGTGGCGTAGTCGGCAGGAGACTATTCGTCTGAATAATGAGTGCTAACGACTCTGGCAACCCAGCTGCAGAAGCTACAGGTAGAGCATGCCGCGACGCAGCGAAAACTGGAAGAAACCACGGCTAGGCTCGACTCACCTGACGCGGTAAGACCAGAGCCTGCATGGCCCCTGCCTCCGCCTATTGTCCCGCTTTCGGAGGCGGATGATATTGAATCATACCTGGGAATCTTTCAGAGGACTGCCTCTCGGAACCAGTGGCCGCGATCGGACTGGGCGTCCATCTTAGCGCCGTACCTGAAGGGCGCTGCGCAGCGGGCTTACTACGATCTCCCCGAGGAGGAGGCCGCGAGTTATGACAATCTGAAAACCGAAATCCTAAGCCGCTACGGCGTCACGGCGGACCAGCAGGCGAGTGAATGGAGGCTGTGGCGCTTCGATCCTGAAGGCCCGGCCAGAGCGCAAGCCTTTGAATTTTGGGGCAAAATGGGCCGCTGGCTACGGCCAGAAGGGCCCCACACTCAGAAGGTCGTGGAACAGGTAGCGTGCGAAGGCCTCATAAACGCCATGCCAGACTATCTCGCCCAGCAGGTCCGGCGACACCCCTACAAGGATATGAAAGGCCTCCTAGAGGTCTTGAAGCGTCAGCTCGTGGTTCACCGATCCGGGGGGGCGGAACGGCCGGCTCGTGGAGCCCGACAGGGATGCGCTAGCCACCTCGAGCCCAGCCGCCGTTCGGCAGAAACACCAGTAAAGCCCCGGGAGAAGCCAGCCCCGCCGCGCTGTTTCAAGTGCGGGGAGCTCGGCCACATTTTACCAGCCTGTCCCTTACATGTGGAGGCAATGGATTGCAGCGTGGCCCTGTCAGAAAGGTATGGTGCTTTGTCGCATCCCTTGGCTGTTCCGAACGTGGGAGTGGTATTGGTAAATGGGTACTCGGTGAGAGCATTGTTTGACTCCGGGAGCAATATATCTATTGTTGCTCGCCGTTATGTCTTGCCGCGACAGTGGATAAGTCAACACTTAAGGGTTACCTGTGTGCACGGGGAGACCAGGGCGTATAGAGCCGCAAACTGTTTTATTGCTTGGAAGGGAGAGGTGATTCAACTGGCGGTCGCTGTTCTTCCGGAACCCCCCTTCCCAGTGATATTGGGGCACGACTGGTCAAAGATAAAATGCGGCAAGACGAAATCCACTCCTTGTAATAACTTGGGTCTAGCTGTGAGCAAACCAAAGAAGCTCGCTGCGACTCCCACGCCGTGCCATGCGGCAAATAATGATGACGTAGGTCGCCAGGGGGAAGGTTCTCAGGTGTCGGAACCTTCGGGTGGGGGCCCGAGCCGGAGCACCGACCCCTATTCAGCGGCGGACGATCCCCTAAGCCGGGTGGAGCTTCAGTATAGGGCTACATCGGCTTCCTTTAAACGCGAGCAGTGGAATGATGATTCCCTAAAGTTTGCCAGAAATGCTGTTGTTGCTGTGAAAGGCCATTTGTCAAGCGATCCCGCACCACCGGAGCCCTACTTTATTCTTGAAAATGATCTGTTGTACCAAGTCGCGACTCACGAAGGCGAGATGCGGAAGTTGTTGCTAGTCCCACGGACCTACCGGTGGGAGGTGTGTGAACTAGCGCATGCCCATCTCTTAGGCGCCCATCTAGGGGCCGAGAAAACGTTGGAGAGGATAAAGCTCCGATTTTATTGGCCCGGTATTAACGAGGAGGTCCGGCGCTTCTGTCAATCCTGCCCGGACTGTCAGATTCGCCAGATCCCTAGGAGGGCTCGAGCTCCTCTCGTGCCAATTTCCCTTGTCGATATTCCCTTCGAAAGAATCGGGGTGGACATTGTGGGTCCCCTGGAGCCTTCAAGCCGCGGCCATAAATATATCTTGGTTACGGCAGACTACGCGACTCGTTACCCAGAGGCGATTCCGTTGCGCTCCGCTACTACTAAAACGATCGCACGGGAACTAGTACTTTTCTTTTCCAGAGTGGGAATACCCAAAGAAGTCCTCACGGACCAGGGTACTCCCTTTACTTCGGATACGTTTAGGGAGGTGGCCAAGTTACTGCGGATAAAGCATCTTAAGACGTCTGTTCACCATCCCCAGACCGACGGATTAGTCGAGCGATTTAATCAGACGCTTAAGCAAATGCTACGCAAAGTAGTCAGCGCGGACGGTAGGAACTGGGATCAGCTTTTGCCCCTCGTGCTTTTTGCATACCGGGAGGTGTCCCAAGCTTCCACGGGCTTTTCCCCGTTTGAGTTATTGTATGGACGCCAACCCCGGGGACTATTGGACATAGTAAAAGAAGGATGGGAGGAGGAGACCCTTCCTTCTACAAACGTTGTGGAGTATATCGCGCAACTGCGTGATAGGCTAACCCACATCAGGCCGATTCTCAAAGATCACCTGACGCGTGCTCAAGCTGCGCAGGCGTGTTGCTACAATAAGAACTCCACCCTCAGGGAATTCCAGCCTGTGGATCGGGTGATGGTGCTCGTACCATCCTCCCACTCCAAATTATTGGCACATTGGCTAGGGCCTTATGAGGTTATAGAGAGAAAGGGGCTGGTCGATTATTTGGTCCGACAACCAAATCGCCGACCACGCGAAAGGGTGTATCACGTGAACTTATTGAAGCCGTGGAGAGTTCGGGAAGAGGCCCCAATCTCCGGTACAACCCTCTCCCTGTTTTCAAAGAACATGCCACTTAACCTCGGTCCGGATTTGTCATCGTCCCAACGACAGGAGCTGGAACAAGCGATCCTAGCCGTCCCTGAGGTGGTAAGCGAGACACTGGGCCGCACCGCGCTGATTGAGCACAACATCAGTACGGATCCCGGGGTGGTAGTCAGGGAAAGAGCCTATCGCCTCCCGGAGGCAAAGAACGCGGAGGTCGAACTCGAGATCCAGCGGATGTTGGACTTGGATGTCATTGAGGAAAGTCACAGCCCGTGGTCCAGTCCTATCGTCCTCGTCTCTAAGCCGGATGGCTCCTGGAGGTTCTGTAATGACTTTAGACGTCTAAATCAGGTCTCCAAGTTTGATGCCTACCCTATGCCCAGGATAGACGACCTTATTGAGCGTTTGGGTACGGCTCAATACTTGACTACTCTTGACATGACCAAAGGGTACTGGCAAATTCCCTTAACGGCATCCGCAAAGGAGAAAACCGCCTTCAGTACCCCTAGCGGACATTGGCACTATAAGGTTCTCCCATTTGGGCTGCACAGGGCACCTGCAACCTTCCAGCGTCTGGTCGACAGAGTGCTACGACCCCCACCAGTCCTATTGTGCCGCCTATCTGGATGACGTCGTCATCTATTCCGGCACCTGGGAGGAACATATCGTGCAGGTGTATGCTGTCCTGGCCACATTAGCGAAAGCCAGTCTCCGTATAAACCCTCGGAAATGTTTTTTTGGGTTGAAGGAGGCCAAATATTTAGGCTACCTAGTGGGGCGAGGACAGGTGAAGCCGCAATGCTCCAAAATTAAAGACATCCTGGAATGGCCCCGTCCGAGTACCAAGAGACAGGTGCAGGCTTTCTTGGGGTTAGCGGGGTACTATCGCCGGTTTGTGCCCCGTTTCTCTGAAAGGGCAGCACCCTTGACTAACCTGACAAGAAAGGGGGCTCCATTGTACGTGGTATGGGATCCTACAGCAGAACGGGCATTTAGTGACTTGAAAGCGGCCCTAACCTCGGCACCTGTATTAAACACACCTGATTTTTCACTTCCTTTTCTTCTCCAGACCGATGCTTCGGACACAGGCCTAGGCGCAGTGCTAAGCCAGAGCATTGATGGTGTTGAGCACCCCGTTTTCTACCTGAGCTGGAAACTGTTGGACCAGGAGACCAGGTATGCGGCAGTGGAGAGGGAAGCCCTGGCCATCAAGTGGGCGGTTACACATCTGAGGTACTACCTGCTGGGCCGGGAGTTCACCCTTATGACGGACCATGCGGCCCTCCAGTGGATGGCGTTACACAAGGAGTCGAATCCCCGGGTCACCAGGTGGTTTTTGGACCTTCAGCCATACAAGTTTACCGTCACTTATAGGCGGGGTAACCTTCAAGCCAATGCCGACGACCTCTCCCGGGTTCATGACCTCTCGGTCCGGTCTGCCCGCCCCGATGGGGCTGGGCTGAGGGGGGGGCCCTGTCACGCACACGCGCATAGGGAGTCGCAGAACGACCCGGGTAGTAGCGTGAAATCCGAAAGCCATACGGGACGGACAGGCAACTAACCTTTTTCTCTTTATTTCCTAGAAAGAAAGAAACGACGACATCCTGAACCGTCTCCCATTCCTCCACTTCCGCATCTTCCTTCCCTCTGATGACATCACTATCCCAGAATACACCACTCCTCGCTACCCAGCATTCCTCTGTCTAATTCCGGTCCCCTCTATAAATGTTCCCCCATCAAGCCATATTGTAGTTCAGCAGTTGACAAGTGATTGTACTCTGGACTGTATAACCTAAATCTGCAACTTCTTTACAGTATACGGGGCCGGAAACCCCAAACCTTTATGTGCTATTGTGTCTTTTCTTTACAAAATGTATTAATGGTTGGTTGTTACTTGTTGTAATGTTATATCTATGTTGTAGAATACTATCTATAGAGATGCGTGAAAAAGATAATATTGGGGTCTGTGCTTTTAAGGTGGGTTTGTAAGGATACGGAAGGGCTTATAGGTAGTGTAGTCTTTATTGGTTTGTGTTCATCATGCATCACAGGTGTGAAACTCAGATACTACACAGCCAAGGTAACTGCAGTTAAGGTCTGAGAATATTTAAAAGGAAGTTAATTCAAATTATAGCAAAAGAAACATGTTACATTAGTAGCAGTATTTAGTTATTAATTTAAAAAGTGTCAGGAATGAAAACCTGCAGCCATTGTGGCTCTTTTGAAATGTCATAAAACTTACAACAGCGAGAGAACCTTTCTGGAAAGTTTTGATTCACAGTCATGAGGATTACAAAACTGGCAACCTGAAAAGTTCAACAGTAAATTATTGGACCATACCTAATCTACGGGGAAGAGGAAAGTGCAGACTTCTGGATATTGTTGGTAGGACTATTTGCCTTTTTTTTCTTTTTAAACTGTTTGTCAGGGAAGAGTTAAATACATTTTAGCACTGGAGCAGCATGTTATTTCACATCTGGATTCCGCCCATTTATAGTACAAGACTTTTTTTAACTATGTATAATGTGTCGGGAGGAGTGTTGTGTGGAGTTCCATCTTATTTGTTGATGATTGTATCAATTTTCATGGCTTTTGTAATATGCTGCTGTTATTATTATTTCAACATTTTCTGATGCCATTGTCTTTTTAACTGGGTAGTGTAGAGGAAAATAACAGGAGCCTGGGACTGGCCTAACTTTATCCATCACATTTTTAAAGCACAATAATTATGCAAATTTGTTTGCAACCTCATCAGCCCTTGAAAATCTGGGATTTGTGCCTGTCTGATAGTAGGTGCTATATAAATTAAATGAATTGTTATAAACATCTAAGTCAATACTGAAGGACTGCTGAATAACAAACACTTAATTACTGTACTAAGCCATTTATTTTTATTTGTTTATTTTTGTGAAATGTGTGTTATCCAACCATTACTTAAAAAGTCATACCTAAATCCAAATACACTTAATAATTTTAGACCTATTTCAAATTTACCCAGTCTCTCTAAAATACTTGAAAAAGTAGCTGCCAATCTGCTTAAGCCTCACCTTACACATCACAATTTATTTGAGAAATTCCAGTCTGGCTTCTGCACTGGTCATAGTACAGAAATGGCACGAACACATATTGTAAACAACACTCTGATATCCTCTGATTGAAGGAAATTCCACTGAAATTATGTTGTTAGATTTAAGCACAGCGTTTGACACCATTGACCATTCTATTAAACTGTGAAGGCTGGAATATGACTGTGGGCACATTGGCATTGTCATTGCCTGGTTTAGTTCATATTTATCAAATCAATTTCAGTACGTACAGAAATGTGCTCCATCATTATACACAGAAGTGAGATATGGAGTCGCGCAAGGCTCAGTACTAGAACCTTTACTGTTTTCACTTTACATATTTCCTCTGGGAACTATTAGGAAAACATAACGTTAATTTTGACTCGTACACAGATGACACCCAGTTACATCTTTCTGTTAGATCAAATGACATTTCTTTGATGTTGCCCTTAGATGTGTTAGTGAGTTAAGGAATAGATAGAGTGTTAATTTGTCTCCAGGGGTAAATTTGGCAAAATGAATATTTTCATGGATGAAAATGGATGAGAACTACTCGTCTTTGAACACACACAAAACTGAAATGTTATTGATGGGAATGATGCTGATTGCAACAATATTTTGTCATTATTTAACTCAGTTGGAATCACCATTAATTTTACTGCATCAGCCACCAATCTAGGCTGGTGGTACTCAACTTATGGCTCTTCAGAGACCAGTTGTGTCTCTTTTAACACTAGAATTACCAGAGCCTACGAAAAAACTCATAGATCCGGCCCACCTTAAATCGCTTCTTAAATCCGTTCACACCTCTCCGCCAGCATCCTTTGTCCTCTAAATGTGCTGATAAAAGATAAGCTGCCAGCAGCCGGCTATTCCATCCCCCCACCGACTTAAAACGTGAGCAAACTTTTCCCAGCTCATGCCTTGATTGATTATCTGGGAGTGAAGTGGAGTTTTACAGTGGAAATAATAGATCATTATTTGGAACACACGCATTTCATGCGTGTTCCATTTCTAAAGTAATCTGTGTAAACACATTGTTTAAACAGAAACATTTTCATATTTTAGTAATAAATGTTACAAAATGTAGTAGGCATAAACTATAGAATATGTAAAGCCCGAGTTCCAAAGATCAAATAAACACTTTCACAAAAGCTTCAAGGTTGGTACAACAGTTTCCATGGCGTAGCGCATTAAAATTTGCTTCTTAGAAGACAGCAGCTTTGCCGTACCTCACAGACCTGAGTTCGATTCCCTGCTGGGGATGAAATGTTGCTTTTTTTTTTCTTTTTAACCTCAAATGGACATAAAATTTATAAATTGGTATGCACTGTCAGTTACTGAGATCATTATATTTTCATGTGGGATGCTCCTTTTAAAATATTTTTTTAACAATTGAGACTGCAATTAACAGGAACAACTGTCCTTATAACTTATTTTTAAGATCCATAACACACAGACAGACAGAGCACTGCGTAATAGAGAGACAGACAGGCAGAGATATATAAATAAACAGGGAAGGCACATGTACTGAAAGAAAAAAAAAGATCAACATGTGCGTTGTTCCTGCAGCACTAAATAAGCTCATGCGCTCTAACATCCCCCAATCTGACTCTCTAAGTAACAGCACAAGTACAGACACAAACCAAGTGTAATCAAGAGTCCCGGTTCGATCCCCACTCACTCCTATATTTGCTGTTTTCAGTAGTAAGCTGTTCTTTTTGTTAATATTATACAGTACACACATGCACTTGGTTTGTGTCTGTACTTGTGCTGTTACTTAGAGAGTCAGATTGGGGGGAGGGGTGATATTAGAGCGGGTGAGCTCATTCAGTTTGTCGCAGGAGATTTCAATCATGCGAATCTCAAGTCAGTGCTCCCTAAATTCCATTAGTTTGTGGATTTTGCAATGAGTGGGACGAACAAGCTGGATTTTACTTATACAAACATCCCTGCTGTGTACCAGGCGGAGCCCTGCCCAAACTTTGGAAACTCAGATCACATCTCTGTCATGTTAATTCCAGCATACAGACCACTTGTCAGACACACCAAACCGGTTCTGAAGCAGGTGAGAACCTGGCCAGCAAAAGCCATCTCTGCTCTTCAGGACTGTTTTGAGTGCACTGACTGGGACATGTTTAGAGAGGCTGCAACCAACAGGGACTGTATAAACTTGGAGGAGTACACATCATCAGTGAACAGCTACATCAATAAATGCATTGGTGACGTCACTATCTCCAAGTACATCGCTGCACGCCCCAACCAGAAACTGTGGATTACAGAGGAAGTGCGTGTGCTACTGAGGACCTGGGACTCTGCCTTCAGGGAAGGTGAAAAAATCGCCCTGAGAACAGCGTGGGACAAACTATCCTGCACCATCAGAGCAGCAAAGCACGCACATGCCCAGAGAATCCATGGACTTTTCCTACATGACAAAGACACACGGAGCATGTGGAAAGGCATCCAGGCTATCACTAATTACAGGACAACACCACCTACCTGTGACAGTAACGCCTCCCTTCCAGATGTGCTGAATAACTTCTATGCACGGATTGAAGCACAGAACAGCGTGGTGATGAGGAAGACCACCTCTCCTCTTAGTGACCAGGCATTAAATCTGACTATGGCTGATGTGAGAAATACTCTACAAAGAGTCAGCCCACGGAAGGCTGCAGGACCAGACAATATTCCTGGCAGAGTACTAAGGGAATATGCAGACCAGCTGGCAGACGTTTTTACGGACATCTTCAACATCTCCCTGAGCACCGCCATCGTCCCAACCTGCTTCAAAACCACCACCATAGTTCCCGTGCCAAAAAAGTCACAAGTGTCCAACCTCAATGACTACCGTCCTGTTGCACTCACATCCATCATTATGAAGTGCATCGAGAAGCTTGTCATAAGGCACATCAAAACCCTGCTGCCCCCCCTCACTGGATCCCCTGCACCGCTGGAACCGTTCAACAGATGATGCAATAGCCACCACTCTCCATCTGGCTCTCGCTCATCTGGACAATAAAGACACATACGTTCGAATGCTGTTTATTGACTTCAGCTCAGCATTCAACACAATCATTCCTCAGCAGCTGACGGAAAGCTGAGCCTGCTGGGACTGAACACCTACCTCTGTAACTGGATTCTGGATTTCCTGACGAAGAGATCTCAGTCAGTCAGAATTGGAAACAACATCTCCAGAACCACCACACTGAACACTGGAGCCCCTCAAGGCTGTGTGCTCAGTTCATTACTGTTCACACTACTGATTCATGACTGTGCAGCAACGCACAGCTCTAATCACATCATAAAATTTGCTGATGACATGACTGTGGTGGGTCTCATCAGCAACAACAATGAGCAGCATACAGAGAGGAGGTGCAGCGGTTAATGGACTGGTGTAAAGCCAATAACCTGTCTCTTAATGTAGACAAAACAAAGGAGATGATTGTTGACTTTAGGAAGACTAAGAGTGACCATCTGCCACTGAACACTGACGGCTCAACTGTGGAGGTCGTCAATAGCACCAAATTCCTGGGTGTCCACCTGGCAGAGAACCTCACCTGGTTCCACAACACCAGCTCTTTAGCCAAAAAAGCCCAGCTGTGGCTCTAATTCCTGCGTAGGCTGAGGACAGCCCATCTTCCACCAGCTACTCTAACAACATTCTACAAAGGAACCATAGAGAGCATCCTGAGCAACTGCATCACTGTCTGGTTTGGAAATTGCACGGTCAAGGATCACAAAGCCCTACAACAGATAGTGAAGACAGCTGAGAAGATCATCGGTGTCTCTCTTCCCTCCATCATGGACATTTACACCACACGCTGCATCCGCAAAGCCACCAGCATTGTGAATGATCCAACACACCCCTCACATACACTGTTTACACTCCTACCATTGGGAAAAAGGTACCACAGCATTCAAGCCCTCACCACCAGAATGTGTAACAGTTTCTTCCCCCAAGCAGTCAGACTCCAGAACACTCATGGACTGGACTGATATCTGATATATGTGTTCTGTTCTGCAGTGTTGCACATGGTTGCACATGTTTGCACATTTGACTCACATGCACCTTGTTATACAGTATATTATGTGTCTTTATGTTATGTGTCGTGGATTCTTCATTGTCCTGTGTTTTATAATAATAATAATTAATTACATTTATATAGCGCTTTTCTCAGTACTCAAAGTGCTATCCACACAGGGAGGAACCGGGAAGTGAACCCACAATCTTATGTAGCACCATGGTCCTGGAGGAATGCTGTTTCATTTCACAGTATGCTGTACAACTGAATATGGATGAAATGACAATAAATACTCTTGACTTGAGATTCTTACTTGCAGTTATGGGCAGTGATGACAAGCAATGCTGTCTTTTATACTGTTATAGGTTATGAAAAACACTGTAATGTGCCCTCTGTTGCTGTTACAGATTTTGTGATCAGCACTTGGAAATCATTTAATATTAATAATGATGTTGAAACACTGCCAGTAATGTTGAAATTTGTGGTTGCAATGATAATAAGTTACAGTTATTACAACATATTTTTCATCCCTTAAAACATATATTATCCTTATTCTCAAATGCATAATGGTTTCAGGAAGCAAAGGGATGTTTTTGGATTGCAGCTCCTGCAAAAATATATTTTTCTCAATGTGGCTCCCGAGTAGGGCAAGGTTGAATACTGCTGATCTAGGAGTTATTTTTGACAATAGCATGTTGTTTAGAGCACACATTACAAAACTATCCAAAACATGTTTTTTCATCTTAAAAAGTTGGAAAATTAAGGTGTTTTCTAAAAATGCAGGATACAGAGGACTTGATTCATGCATTTATATTTAGCAGGATTGACGATTGTAGTGTGGTGTTCACTGGCTATTCTAATAGTTATTTATGCAGCTTTCATCCATCCATCCATCCATCCTCTTCCGCTTATCCGAGGTCGGGTCGCAGGGGCAGCAGCTTGAACAGAGATGCCCAGACTTCCCTCGCCCCGGCCACTTCTTCTAGCTCTTCCGGGAGAATCCCGAGGCGTTCCCAGGCCAGCCGGGAGACATAGTCCCTCCAGCGTGTCCTGGGTCTTCCCCGGGGCCTCCTCCCGGTTGGACGTGCCCGGAACACCTCACCAGGGAGGCGTCCAGGAGGCATCCTGATCAGATGCCCGAGCCACCTCATCTGACTCCTCTCGATGCGGAGGAGCAGCGGCTCTACTCTGAGCCCCTCCCGGATGACTGAGCTTCTCACCCTATCTTTAAGGGAGAGCCTAGACACCCTGCGGAGAAAACTCATTTCAGCCGCTTGTATTCGCGATCTCGTTCTTTCAGTCACTACCCATAGCTCATGACCATAGGTGAGGGTAGGAACATAGATCGACTGGTAAATTGAGAGCTTTGCCTTACGGCTCAGCTCCTTTTTCACCACGACAGACCGATGCAGAGCCCGCATCACTGCGGACGCCGCACCGATCCGCCTGTCTATCTCATGCTCCATTCTTCCCTCACTCGTGAACAAGACCCCGAGATACTTGAACTCCTCCACTTGAGGCAGGATCTCGCTCCCAACCTTGAGAGGGCACTCCACCCTTTTCCGGCTGAGGACCATGGTCTCGGATTTGGAGGTGCTGATTCCCATCCCAGCCGCTTCACACTCAGCTGCGAACCGATCCAGAGAGAGCTGAAGATCATGGCCTGATGAAGCAAACAGGACAACATCATCTGCAAAAAGCAGTGACCCAATCCTGAGTCCACCAAACCGGACCCCCTCAACACCCTGGCTGCGCCTAGAAATTCTGTCCATAAAAGTTATGAACAGAATCGGTGACAAAGGGCAGCCCTGGCAGAGTCCAACTCTCACTGGAAATGGGTTCGACTTACTGCCAGCAATGCGGACCAAGCTCTGACACCGATCGTACAGGGACCGAACAGCCCTTATCAGGGGGTCCGGTACCCCATACTCTCGGAGTACCCCCCACAGGATTCCCCGAGGGACACAGTCGAACGCCTTTTCCAAGTCCACAAAACACATGTAGACTGGTTGGGCGAACTCCCATGCACCCTCCAGGACCCTGCTAAGGGTGTAGAGCTGGTCCACTGTTCCACGACCAGGACGAAAACCACACTGTTCCTCCTGACTCCGAGGTTCGACTATCCGACGGACCCTTCTCTCCAGAACCCCTAAATAGGCTTTTCCAGGGAGGCTGAGGAGTGTGATTCCTCTGTAGTTGGAACACACCCTCCGGTCCCCCTTCTTAAAGAGTGGGACCACCACCCCGGTCTGCCAATCCAGAGGCACTGTCCCTGATGTCCATGCGATGTTGCAGAGACATGTCAACCAAGACAGCCCTACAACATCCAGAGCCTTGAGGAAGTCCGGGCGTATCTCATCCACCCACGGGGCCCTGCCACCAAGGAGTTTTTTGACCACCTCAGTGACCTCAGTCCCAGAGATGGGGGAGCCCACCTCCAAGTCCCCAGGCTCTGCTTCCTCATTGGAAAGCATGTTAGTGGGATTGAGGAGGTCTTTGAAGTACTCCCCCCACCGACCCACAACGTCCCGAGTCGAGGTCAGCAGCGCACCATCCCCACCATACACAGTGTTGACACTGCACTGCTTCCCCCTCCTGAGACGTCGGACGGTGGACCAGAATCTCCTTGAAGCCATCCGAAAGTCGTTTTCCATGGCCTCCCCAAACTCCTCCCATGCCCGAGTTTTTGCCTCAGCAACCACCAAAGCCGCATTCCGCTTGGCCTGCCGGTACCTATCAGCTGCCTCCAGAGTCCCACAGGACAGAAGGGACCGGTAGGACTCCTTCTTCAGCTTGACGGCATCCCTCACCGCCGGTGTCCACCAACGGGTTCGGGGATTGCCGCCACGACAGGCACCAACTACCTTACGGCCACAGCTCCGGTCAGCCGCCTCAACAATAGAGGCACGGAACATGGCCCATTCGGACTCAATGTCCCCCATCTCCCTCGGGACATGGTCGAAGTTCTGCCAGAGGTGGGAGTTGAAGCTACTTCTGACAGGGGGCTCTGCCAGACGTTCCCAGCAGACCCTCACAACACGTTTGGGCCTACCAGGCCTGACCGGCATCCTCCCCCACCATCGGAGCCAACTCACCACCAGGTGGTGATCAGTTGACAGCTCCGCCCCTCTCTTCACCCGAGTGTCCAAGACATGTGGCCGCAGGTCCGACGACACGACCACAAAGTCGATCATCGAACTGAGGCCTAGGGTGTCCTGGTGCCAAGTGCATATATGAACACCCCTATGCTTGAACATGGTGTTTGTTATGGACAATCTGTGATGAGCACAAAAGTCCAATAACAAAACACCACTCGGGTTCAGATTGGGGGGGCCACTCCTCCCAATCACGCCCTTCCACGTCTCACTGTCATTGCCCACGTGAGCATTGAAGTCTCCCAGCAGTACGAGGGAGTCCCCAGAAGGTATGCCCTCTAGCACCCCCTCCAGGGACTCCAAAAAGGGTGGGTACTCCGAACTGCTGTTTGGTGCATACACACAAACAACAGTTAGGACCCGTCCCCCCACCCGAAGGCGGAGGGAGGCTACCCTCTCGTCCACCGGGGTAAACCCCAATGTACAGGCTCCAAGTCGGGAGGCAATAAGTATGCCCACACCAGCTCGGCGCCTCTTACCGCGGGCAACTCCAGAGTGGTACAGAGTCCAGTCCCTCTCAAGGAGATTGGTTCCAGAGTCCAAGCTGTGCGTCGAGGTGAGCCCGACTATATCTAGCCGGAACTTCTCAACCTCGCGCACAAGCTCAGGCTCCTTCCCCTTTAGAGAGGTGACATTCCATGTCCCAAGAGCCAGCTTCTGTAGCTGAGGATCGGACCGCCAAGGTCCCCGCCTTCGGCCACCACCCAACCCACACTACACCCGACCTCATTGGCCCCTCCCATAGGTGGTGAGCCCATGGGAAGGGGGACCCACGTTGCCTCTTCGGGCTGTGCCCAGCCGAGCCCCATGGGTGCAAGCCCAGCCACCAGGCGCTCGCCATCGAGCCCCACCTCCAGGCCTGGCTCCAGAGTGGGGCCCCAGTGACCCGCGTCCGGGCGAGGGAAAACGCCATCCAAATTTTTTATTCGTCATAGGAGGTTATATTGAACCGCACTTTGTCTCATCCCTCACCTAGGGCCAGTTTGCCTTGGGTGGCCCTACCAGGGGCATAAAGCCCCGGACAACAGAGCTCCTAGGATCATTGGGACACGCAAACCCCTCCACCACGATAAGGTGCCGGTTCGAGGAAGGGTATGCAGCTTTCAGTTAATTTAAAATGCTGCTGCAAGAATTATTACAAGAACAAGAAAATATGAATACATAACTCCAGTTCTTGAGTCCTTACACTTGCTTGCAGTTAGGTTTAGAGGGCAGATTGCAAAATCCTCCTTTTAACATATAAAGCCTTAAATGTTCAAAGCCCTGCTTACTAGGCCTGGGTAAACATATCAATTTTTTGATTAATCATTATTTGTCATTTAAACAATTCAATATCAACTTCTTAAAGTCTTAAGATTGATCTTGTGAATCTCTGTCCTCCTCAAATAATATATGTAGATATCTTAGTTTTTAACCTCTGATTCAGTAGATGTCGTTAATGTTAAGCACTTTACTATCTCATCTTCAGCATCGATACGTAAATCAGATGTATGTACTTACAATGGATTCAAACAGTACATCGGTAAAGAACAACTGGATAAAAGCAAAGCTATATGTAAGCTGTGCAGCTCAGAAGTATTGTTGTAACACAACAAATCTGAGAAATCATTTATCCTGATATCACCCATAAACATAATCTCAGTCAACATCCAAACAAGTAGAGCCTAAACAATCTACACTGGAGACGGCGCTTAGTTCCAAGCTGCCCAAAAAAATAACAGAATCAATAGCAGTTTTGATCTGCAAAGATATGAGACCCTACACCATTGTGGAAAACAAGGGCTTTCGACAAATGATGCAGGTTTCTGAACTGTGATATTATTGTACCTAGGTTTTATGAAGATCTTAAGCAATGCATCGCCACGTCTCTCACGTCAGCGGAGAGAGTACCCCTAACTTGGGGTAGCTGAACATGCAGGGCAGCAAATTCCTATGTGACAATCAGATATTACTACATTAATAACAACTCCGCACCAATGGCGGAGGTGTTGCAGATGAACACACTGCATCCCAATCACACCAGCAGCAACCTTGCCGCTTATATGTATGCAGAGCTTCTCAGATTACTGTCTGTCGTTAAAAAATCCTTTCTAGCATTTCCAATGTGCCGTTCCACTGCATGACTGCATTAGTCACGCGTTTGTGTGTTGGCAAGTCCAATAAACGTTGCTTCTCTTTAAGCATGTGGATAGCTGTACAGCTTAGGTGAGAAAAAAATTGCAATGTGATTTAGCTGCAAAGGAAAAAGGCAATTTTTCTGAATTTTCAGAGCAGCCTGCAATACCAAAATGAGTGTGTGTAAAAGCAGCCAATGTAAAGGGTTTTTAGTCCTGTTCGTTTCAAGAGATGGATGTCTGAGGCGGAACACCATTAGCAGCAGTGTCATTTTACCTTTTTTTTTTACTATCACCCCAAGGTATCCTGTATTTACTAAACCTGAGGAACTTTATTAAAGTAAATGCAAATATATACAGGCATGAGTACCAGAAAAGGGTTCAGAAAGAAACGGAAAAGACAGCTAAAGCTTCATCTAAGTCTAAACAGGCTTCATGTTCAAGTTAAAGGTATGGCCTGACAAAGACTGACCTGGAACAGATAGGCGAAAGAATAGATCTCCGGAAATTTGACACTGTAGCATCGATTCCAACCAAGAGAGAAAGTGGGAGTGAAACTGCAAGTGAGTTGGGCCACAAGCACTCCATGATTCCAGAAGGTTTATTGGAACTGAGCATGGCCTTACTATGTCCGCTGTTATCTACCCAACATGAGTCAGTGGGACCGACTCCAACAAGGCTTGCTACTCTGCCCACAGAGCACAGGAAGACCAAAACGAAGGTAACGATCACCGCAATAATACTGCTCTTTGGGGGACATAAAGGATATATGGAAAGATATAAAGGACATAACCAAGGCAATTAAGAACCTGGTTTATTATATTAAAGGCCAGGAGAAGCATTTAAGTAATTGCTTTGAGACAACCTTTAAAGGTATGCTAGAAAAAATTGAGGAAAAAAATCAGGAAAATGTGAGTAAGCTTGAGAATACATTGAGAGCACTTGGTGCTCAGCCTGAAGATGTTAAGCAATCGTTCATGACTCATATTGAAATAGGTGAACAGAAAAGCAACGGCTGCAAATTCTGAATACAAAGTGCTTGGAGACAGACTAGCTGCACTGGAAGATGGATACAGAATAAATAATATCAGAATCGAAGATCTCCTAGAAAACCGTGAAAGTCCAAATCCAGTGAAATTCATAGCTGAACTATTCTCTAAAATAATTGGAGAGGACTTTAAATCAGACATCAAGATATCAGCAGCTTACTGCATGTGTGGATCAAATGCCTTAAAAACTGGAATCTTCATTGTACATTTTGACAAATTACAATCAGAATTAAATTTTATGTCACATCTCAGACTGAAACAAGAGATCATATTTGAAAAAAAAAAACGCATTGGTATTTTTCCTGATTTCTCAATTTTAACAGCTACTAAACGTGCCACATTTTACAGCATTTAACAGCTCTTATGCAAAGCTGAAATGAGATACAGTCTCTTATATCCTGCTAAATTGAATGTGAATATTCAAGGCAAGTTCTGTATTTTTTGTTCTCCAGTTGAGGCAGAAAAAAACTAAGAAAATTGATCCTGACATTTTTTTAAATATGATTGTGAGTCACATTGTGCACCTGGCAAGGCAAAGAAGATGTCACCTGCAATATGGTCCATTCATAATAAGATTTTTGCTGTAATTATACATTGTTTTCTTCTCAGTTATTTTTACGTGTTAATTACAGTTATAATTATAAATGTTAATTTATTTTCCCAAAGGGGACTGGTTAACAGTTCTAATCTATCCTTTTTACCCCCACAATTGTAAGTGCCAACATAACATTAGGCTTCATAGCAATAACTCCTGGCAAAATTGGAAATCAAGGTTAAAGCTATTTTATGTAATAATGTACTATCCTAATTTAAGACCACAAAATGTTAACAAAAGCTCAAAGCAATGTCTCTATGATCAGACAGTGAAATTTGTGAGCTGGAATGTCAAAGGTCTCAATCACGAATTAAAGATTATTGCATATTTCTCCCACAAAAATAAATCAAAAACATACAAGGCATCAGAGTTAGTCAGTGAAATTAACAGAATAGAACAAGAGCACCCCAGGTTCCTTAATGAGGCACTTTACAGGAAAGGACAGGCTTTACAATCAGAACTCAATCTCCTGACAACAAAAGAAATGGGACAACTCATTTTTAATTCATGACATTAGTACTAAGAACATGGAGAGAAAGTTAATAAGATATTAGCTCAACAAACCCAAAGCAGGAAGTTTGCAATTCAGTGATTACCAACACAGATGGAGACAGAATTATTGACCTTAGGAATAAAATGCACATATTTAGAGACTACTACTAGTTCTTATATTCCATATAGATTAAAGAAGACAAGAAACATTTTAATGCATTTTTTGATGCATTACAGATATGGCAGCTAGCTATTCTAAGTGCAGAGGAATTGGATAGGCCTCTAATGCTAAGAGATCCAAACGGCAAGATAGTGTTTTTACAGAATTACTAGATGCTATAAATTCAATTCAGAGTGGGAAAGCAGCAGACCCTGATGGCTACCCTGCCAAATGTTATAAAAAAATTTTAATTAAGTTAGTTCCCATTTTATTAGCAATATTTATAGAAACCAGAGACAATAAAATTTTACCTCTAACTTTTCACCAAGCATTAAGTACTGTCTTTCCTAAAAAAAATAAGGACTTACTACTAAGAGCACCATACAGTCTCACTTCTGAATAATGATGTTAAGATACTTTCCAAAGTTCTAGCTCTAAGGACTGAGAAAGTGCTTCCTTCAGTAATATAACAGGATCAAACCAGATTTATTAAAGGCAGACAGCTTTCAATCTTCTACGCTTATTTAATGTAATATATTCACCCATAAAGTCTAAAACCCACAAGATCTTATTATCTCTGGATGCAGAAAAATCTTTCAATATGGTTGAAAGGGACTACAAATTTGGGTTTGGCCCAAACATATGTGCATGGATCAAATGACTGTATACCAGTCCAAAAGCTTCAATTTGAATCAACAAAATTATTTCAGACTACTTCAAACTAGAATGTGCTACTAGACAAGGATGCCCCCTGCCATCACTGCTATTTGCAATAGCCATTGAGCCATTGGCCATTTACTTTTGAAATGCTTCTGAGATAAAAGGGATTACCAGAGAAGGACTTGAACAGAAAATATCACTAAATGTAGATGATATGGTATGATATATATGAGATCCACAAAACAATGTGGCTGCAGCTCTAATAGCACTAGCAGTATTTTAAAAGATATCTGGACTCAAAATTAATTTGAATAAAAGTGAATTTTTTTGCCAGTGAAGTCTCTAGCACACAACATTAGATTGGACACATTCCCTTTAATCATCACAGATCAATTTAAATATCTAGGGGTAAACATCACAAGTAAACATGAAGCTATTTTTCAACAAAACTTTGCTGTCTGCATGGAAAAACTTGAAGAAGACATGCATAGATGGTCTACTCTCCACTTCACTTTAGCAGGGAGAACACACACAGGCTTGGTCTGCAACAGAAATAAAATCCTGCAGTACTTCTTTATATTCCTTGCTTTGTGCCCCAGTAAATACAAGTAATCATCAATATACTAACAACCCAATTGTCCTTCATTCACTCAGAATATGGAACCAATGTAGGAAGCACTTCAAGTTAGAGAGCATTTTATCTGTGGCACCTCTACATGGTAACTATCTTTATCAACCCTCTCAAACTTACAGTTTTTAATGTTTGGAAAACATACAGGATTAAATCACTTAGAGATTTGTACACAGAGAATGATTTTGCATTCTACAAACAATTACACTCCAAAGTTAGCTTCCCATCAACACAATTTTTCCACTATCCCCAAATCAGCTAGCTACAAAACGAAACAAAATCTGCCCAATTTTCCTCACCTCCCACAAATTCCTATTCGGCAAGAAATATTGATCACTCTTGATCACTCAGACAGCATCTCAATATATATATAAAAACATTTTGAAGTCCCTTCCTTTAAAAGATCCCAGAGTACAGTGGGAAAAGGATCTCTTACTCAACATTTCAGAAAAGGAGTGGAAGGCAGCCATGCACAGAATTCATTCTAGCTCCATATGTGCAAAGAATATAATTATTCAACTTAAAATCTTTTATCAAGCACTTCTATCTCATTTAAAATTGTCCAAATTGTTTCCAGGGCAAGATCCATCCTATGAATGTTGCAATCGAGCTCCAGCCTCATTGGGCCTACATGTTTTGGGCATACACCAAATTAGCATCATCCTTGGTGTCACAATCACTCTTAATCCAACAGCTGTGTTTGGTGTACTCCCAGATGGGCTTAAAGTGGAGAAGGCAAACAAACTGTAATTGCAATTATTACACTACAGTGATCCCTCGCTATATCGCGCTTCGCCTTTCGCGGCTTCACTCCATCGCGGATTTTATATGTAAGCATATTTAAATATATATCGCGGATTTTTCGCTGCTTCGCGGGTTTCTGCGGACAATAGGTCTTTTAATTTCTGGTACATGCTTCCTCAGTTGGTTTGCCCAGTTGATTTCATACAAGGGACGCTATTGGCAGATGGCTGAGAAGCTATCCAGCTTACTTTCTCTCTCTCTCTCTTGCGCTGACGTAGGGGGGTGTGAGCAGGGGGGCTGTGTGCAGCTGCTTCCTGAAGGATATGCTGCACGGAGCTTCGCATACTTAAAAGCTCAAAGGGCACGTATTGATTTTTTTTATCTGTCTCTCTCTCTCTCTCTCTCTATCTCTCTCTCTCTCTCTTCCTGCTCCTGACAGAGGGGGTGTGAGCTGCCGCCTTCAACAGCTTTGTACCGGCGGTGCTTCGCATACTTAAAAGCCAAAAAGCCCTATTGATTTTTTTTTTGACTGCTTGCTTTGCACTCCTTTGAAAAGGAAGATATGTTTGCATTCTTTTAATTGTGAGACAGAACTGTCATCTCTGTCTTGTCATGGAGCACAGTTTAAACTTTTGAAAAAGAGACAAATGTTTGTTTGCAGTGTTTGAATAACGTTCCTGTCTCTCTACAACCTCCTGTGTTTCTGCGCAAATCTGTGACCCAAGCATGACATTCTAAAAATAACCATATAAACATATGGCTTCTACTTCGCGGATTTTCCTATTTCGCGGGTGGCTCTGGAACGCAACCCCCGCGATGGAGGAGGGATTACTGTACTAGCACACAGACTTATCTTACTCAACTGGAAGAATCCTAGCTCACCTCTTTTAAGTCAGTGGGTAACTGATGTTATATACTGTTTGAAATTGGAAAAAATCTAGTTCTCACTTGGTGGATCTGTTCAAAACTTTTTAAAACTTGGAAGGATCTAATCAATAACATTTTAGAATAAACGTTTATATTGGGGTTTAGGATTCTTCTCCCTCTTTTCTACTCTTAAAAGTTTTACTCTGGCTGTTGGCCTTCCCCTCTTTCTCTTGGGTTGAACTTAATTTACTTTCATTAAGTTTTACTTGTTTGTTTGTAAGGAATGTTGCTTGCTTTTAATAAATTCAATAAAATAATACGTTTTTAATAAATTCAATAAAAATAATAAAAAAAGGAAGTAGCTTCATAGGCTGTAGAGCAGGATTCATCCAATGCCACTGTCAACAAGCATCAGCTCTTGATCCTCATTTTAAAACACTTTCTTTTTGTTTGAGGAGGAATTGTGAGAATGTGACTTCTACAAGTGAGCAACTAAAGATATGTGTAACTTGTAGAATTATAGAAAAACATGAGTTTTCCACTGTATCTTTAATTATTTAAAATGTCCAATAGGGGAAATTTGGCTAACAGTTTAGTTGAAGGGTGTCTAAATGGAGATTCATGACATACAAATAGGTTATTGAATAAAATGTATTATTTAAGAAGCAATATGTGATTATTTTATATTATTTGCAAGATAAAGATTTTTTTATAAAGTAGAAACCATTGCATTATATTAAAACAAGGAGATCCCATATGATGTGGCAATATATACCGTATGTTAGTTAAATTATAGTGAATTTTGAATGAGTGCAGTGCTGTGAAAGGCTTTTTTATTAAAGAAAGCAATGGTATTTTGTTCTACATCTTCCAAATACTGATGTTAACTGTTCGTTATTAATCAAGTATTTCTTCTTAAATATAATTCCTTGCTTATGCATATATTATGAAGTCATTATATAGACACCCTTCAAATAAAGCGTTACTGAAATTTAAATGAATTTGACATCAGTGCCAATACCAAACCCTACTGCTTACTTACAGTATCTAAACTTATAATGACTTACAAACCAGAGCACACATTAAGATCACAAGACGCAAGCCTGCTTATGATTCCAAAGATTAATAAAAAAAACAGTTGGAGGTCAAGCTTTTAGTTACTGGGCCCCAAAGCTGTGATATGGTCTGCCTGCTACTATTAGAGGCACCCCTTCAGTCTCAGCTTTTATATCAAGACTGAACACTCACTACTTCAGTTTAAGATACCCTGAGTAGAGCTGCTGATTAGCTGTGCATAATGCATCTCTGTTGTTAGTCATTAGTACTAACATATAATTAATACGATAATTATAACTATTACAAACCAACCCCTATTCTTTTTCTCTTCTCAGTATTCTTATGTGGCACTTAGTGTCACTGCTCTAAAGCCAAGTTGTTTGCCTACCTATGGAAAAGTCATCTCAGATAAAGGAACACTGGAATTATCAGGTAGAAGGGTCCTTTCATCAGATTAGCTGGCTTAGCACTGGCTCAGCAGCAACTAAGCTTAAAATTGTCAATAGTTGGGGAGGGGGTTCTCTGGCCGAGGTCTCCAGAAATCTGACCATGTCTAGCTTGTCTGACTCCTTTTCTGCAATCTGGCAATAGATCAACAATTAACTGATGAACAGATATTTTTGTTTTTCAGTTATGTTAATTAGTTTCTAATTGGTTTTTGATGTATTTGTATATATAGTGCCCTCCATAGTGTTTGGGACAGAGACATATATTTCCCTGATTTACCCATCTGCTCCACAGTTTATAATCACAAATCAAACAATTTAGATGATTAAAGTGCACATTGCAGACTTTAATTTAAGGGTATTTGCATATATTTTGGTCATAACATGTAGAAATTACAACACTTCTTCTACAATTTTATAGAGTCTGCATGTTATGGCTCACAGATACCAAGTTATAAATTACATCATAATCCGATATATTTTAATGCAATGGAATATATTTACAGGGTTTTTGTTCCTGGTTTATTTAACCTTTTTTTCTACCTGCAACAATGTAATACCAATGTTTTCTTCTACTCTCCATTCTACATTCAAACGGTGTTATGTTGGCTCTTATCCTCTCTTATCATTAAAAAGGCATATATTTCACTTTATATTGCATACTGAGTAAATAATCTTTCAAATGTCTTTCCCCCAAGGAAATCTGGTTGGTCTAAAGAACTTTAACACTCAGAAGTAAATACTATGCTTGGATGATCAGTTAGGAAAAGGTTGCAACAAGCTAAGGATATCAAAGTTGACACAGAGTAGGGCAGACCATACCTCTACATGCTGTCATCACAGAAAAAGAGAACCTGTGATTGGGGAGCAACGTGGATGTTAGTTAAGAAAGATGGGACCAGGTTGCACCTTAAAAAAAGAACATTAGAACACTCTAGATGAACTCATTTTAAAATAACAGTCTCGATCCACTGCACTAATTCCCTTCATAATTTTAAACACTTCAATCATGTCACCTCTTAATCTTCTTTTGCTTAAACTGTAAAGGCTCAGCTCTTTTAATCTTTCCTCATAATTCAACCCCTATAGCCCTGGAATCAGCCTAGTCGCTCTTCTCTGGACCTTTTCTAGCACTGCTATGTCCTTTTTGTAGCCTGGAGACCAAAACTGCACACAGTACTCAAGATGAGGCCTCACCATTGCATTATAAAGGTTGAGCATAACCTCCTTGGACTTGTACTCCACACATCGTGCTATATATCCTAACATTCTGTTAGCCTTCTTAATGGCTTCTGAACACTGTCGGGAAGTCGATAGCTTAGAGTCCACTATGACTCCTAAATCCTTCTCATAAGGTGTACTCTCGATTTTCCGACCGCCCATTGTGTATTCAAACCTAACATTTTTACTTCCAATGGGCAATACTTTACATTTACTGACATTAAATTTCATCTGCCACAAATTTGCCCAAGCCTGTATGCTATCCAAGTCCTTCTGTAATGATATAACGGATTCCAAATTATCTGCTAATCCACCTATCTTGGTATCATCTGCAAACTTAACCAGCTTATTACTTATATTACTATCTAAATCATTTATATATATTAAAAATAGTAACGGCCCTAGCACTGACCCCTGTGGAACACCACTCTTAACATCAGCCAGTTCTGATGAGGTTCCTCGCACCATCACCCTCTGCTTCCTGTGTCTGAGCCAATTCTGCACCCATCTACAAACATCACCCTGAACTCCCACCTCTTTTAATTTGATGCCCAACCTCTCATGTGGCACCTTATCAAATGCTTTCTGAAAGTCCAGATAAATAATATCATAAGCTCCACTTTGATCGTATCCTTTTGTTGCCTCCTCATAGAATTCCAGCATGTTAGTAAAACACGACCTCCCTTTTCTGAACCCATGCTGACTGCTTAGAATAACTCCTGTCCTTGCCAGGTGTTGCTCGATCTTATCCTTAATAATTCCTTCCATTAATTTTCCTGTGATGCATGTTAAGCTTACTGGCCTATAGTTGCTTGGATCTGCCCTGTCACCCTTTTTATATAATCTATACTAATAAAAGGCAAAGCCCTCACTGACTCACTGACTGACTGACTGACTGACTGACTGACTCATCACTAATTCTCCAACTTCCCGTGTAGGTAGAAGGCTGGAATTTGGCAGGCTCATTCCTTACAGCTTACTTACAAAAGTTAGGCAGGTTTCATTTCGAAATTCTACGCGTAATGGTCATAGCTGGAACCTGTTTTTTGTCCATATACTCTAATGGAGGAGGCGGAGTCACGTATTGCGTCATCACGTATTACGCCTCCTACGTAATCACGTGAACTGAAAACGAGGAAGAGATTTACAGCACAAGTCAAACGCGGGAACGAAGGTAAATGACGTTAATTGTTGACTGTCTTTTAATACTGTGTAATTGTTGAGTGTCTTTTAATACTGTGTAAGCATACATATTAACACATGTGCAATTAAACGTGTGCATTTACGGGGTGATTTCTCAGGCTTAAAAGCTCGCCTTTTATTAAAAAGGTAAATGCAAACTCTTTTCATTCTGAAGGGCACAAACCACGTTAGATTTCAGCCGTTAAACACGCAAAAATGTCAGTACACCAGATAAATAAGCGCAACATATTATCAGTTGTATTGTATGCTTACAATACATATAGAAATGTGTTAATCGTTAACTAATATTATGGGATGGTGTTTTTCGACTCGTGCCTTGATTTAAACGATTGCATGTCTTGGTGGGTTTGCGTAGCTTATTGTCAATATCTTTACATCTCTTTTTAAGACTTAATTTAAAAAGGTTTTCTTTTCTTCTTAATTAAAATTTAAAAGCAATACTTCACCGCTGCGAAGCCCCTCTAGTGCTGACGTCCGAGGTTCGATTACCGTAAGCGAGTGCAGTGAGTTTGTATGCCTGATGAGCCAAGAATAAGGGGGAAAGACGTGTCGCATACTCTTTGCATTATTTGACAGTAAACTATTTTCATCCATTCTATGATCTGCTTCTCACAACTGAAGGCACCGTGGCTGATGTTACCTGACTTGCTGGCCAACCATAAGCGTTACCTGGTAGGTAACCACCCACTCACTTCACTCCCTTACGGGAATCGAACCTCGGACGTCAGCGCTACAGGCGAAGCCCCTAAAATTGCGCCACGGAGTGTGGTTCGTTTATTTGACAGCATGTAGATCGGGATAATTACATTCATGGCATTCGTACTCTGATTCACAATCTGATTGTATGGGTGGTTACCTACCAGGTAAAGCTTATGGTTAGCCAGCAAGTCAGCTCGAAGTGATCACTCGAGTGAAGGCAGCTTCACAAAAAAACAGATCCTTAACAAACTGTTATTGGTATATTTTCCCTCAATTTTAAAAGGTTTTCTTTTCTTCTTAATAAAAATTTAAAAGCAGTACTTCGCCGGTGCGAAGCGCGGGGATTTGAGCGACTGACGCATACAGACATATTCATGAGTGCAGGTACTTCAGAAAGAAAGCACCGTGTAAACCTAAACTTTAAATTAAGTTCATAGACCTACAAAAGGTTGTCATTGATTTGAGGCAAGATTGCTTTTCTCATGTACAACTATACGTTGCATTCTTAACAGTAAGCTTGCACAGCTTGGTCATATTACAACCTGAGTGCTGAACTGACAACGTCGTATACAAACAGAACTATAACAATTGTAATAAACAAACAAAAAAAAAAGCGAAGAACCCTTGGATTTAATAAAAAGGCTCCTTCCTTGGCGAAGCAAGGAAAAAGGAAGACCTTATATGGCGTTCGTTTATAAAACAGCGGAAAAGCTGTGTTAAGGCTGCTTCACAAAAAAACAGATCCTTAACAAATTGCTATTGGGATATTTTCCCTCAATTTAAAAAGCTTTTCTTCTTAATAAAAATTTAAAAGCAGTAATTCGCAGGGATTTAGATATATATATATATATATATATATATATATATATATATATATATATATATAAATATATATATAGATGTATATAGAGATATAGATATATATAGATATACATATATAGATATATATATATACAGTAATCCCTCCTCCATCGCGGGGGTTGCGTTCCAGAGCCACCCGCGAAATAGGAAAATCCGCGAAGTAGAAACCATATGTTTATATGGTTATTTTTAGAATGTCATGCTTGGGTCACAGATTTGCGCAGAAACACAGGAGGTTGTAGAGAGACAGGAACGTTATTCAAACACTGTAAACAAACATTTGTCTCTTTTTCAAAAGTTTAAACTGTGCTCCATGACAAGACAGAGATGACAGTTCTGTCTCATAATTAAAAGAATGCAAACATATCTTCCTTTTCAAAGGAGTGCAAAGCAAGCAGTCAAAAAAAAAATCAATACGTGCCCTTTGAGCTTTTAAGTATGCGAAGCTCCGTTCAGCATGTCCTTCAGGAAGCAGCTGCACACAGCCCCCCTGCTCACACCCCCCTACGTCAGCGCAAGAGAGAGAGAGAGAGAGAGAGAGAGGGAGAGAGAAAGTAAGCTGGATAGCTTCTCAGCCATCTGCCAATAGCGTCCCTTGTATGAAATCAACTGGGCAAACCAACTGAGGAAGCATGTACCAGAAATTAAAAGACCCATTGTCCGCAGAAACCCGCGAAGCAGCGAAAAATCCGCGATATATATTTAAATATGCTTACATATAAAATCCGCGATGGAGTGAAGCCGCGAAAGGCGAAGCGCGATATAGCGAGGGATCACTGTATATATATATATATATATATGTATGCATGTCTATATATATATATATATATATATATATATATATATATGTAAGCTTATAAGTACTGCCTTACTTCTCTTTAAGAAAGGAAGATGTAATGATACTTGATTTAAACGATTCCATGTCTTGGTGGGTTTGCGTAGCTTATTGTCAATATCTTTACACCTGTTTTTAAGACTTATTGACTGAAACGGGCTTTCACAAAAAAAGTTAGGGCTTTGCTACAGGATACACCCTCCACAAGTTAAGCAAGTAAAAATAAAAGTGTATATTTCTGTTTTATTTAAACCTTTTAAGTTTGTATGCATAGCCCCATTTGGCTGTTTTAGTTTTTTTTTTCTTTCTTCAGTAATATTAAATCTCCTTAAAGAAAAAGATCATATGCATTTTACTTTTTTTGTATCTCTTTAGTAATATTTTAGTGTAAAAGGATAACCAGTATTTAAACCTTTTATGTTACTTTATAAAGTTATTTCACACAATGTTGAAAAATTAATAAGAAAGCTACATATTTTGGCAGCTGCTGCTTTAACTTTCAATGAAATGAAAAAAGCTCTCCAAGAGAAAACCTCAATGAAGAAGAAACAGTTTGCACTATCTGAAAAGGAGAAACCCTCATTTATAAAGGTTTGCTGCAGATGACTTGACTGAAAATAAATTAATACTTCCTATGTGTATAATACATATTTATCTATTTTACTTATGCCTTTATTCCAGCAACTGAGACAGAGTTTGTTTTTCAATCAAAAATCAATACGTGCCCTTCGAGCTTTTAAGTATGCGAAGCACCGTGCAGCATGTCGCTTCAGGAAGCAGCTGCACAGAAGGTAGCAACGTGAAGATAATCTTTCAGCATTTTTAGACGAGCGTCCATATCGTCTAGGTGTGCGAACAGCCCCCCTGCTCAATCCCCCTACGTCAGGATCAGAGAAAGTCAGCGCAAGAGAGAGAGAGAGAGAAAAGTAAGTTGAGTAGCTTCTCAGCCATCTGCCAATAGCGTCCCTTCTATGAAATCAACTGGGCAAACCAACTGAGGAAGCATGTACCAGGAATTAAAAGACCCATTGTCCGCAGAAATCCACGAACCAGCAAAAAATCCGCGATATATATTTAAATATGCTTACATATAAAATCCGCGATGGAGTGAAGCCGCAAAAGGCGAAGCACGATATAGCGAGGGATTACTGTATATGTATATGTAGATATGTGTATATGTAGATATGTATATATATGTATATATGTTTATGTATATATATATGTTTACATAACCTCTTTAACACACTACTTCTCCGCTGCGAAGCGCGGGTATTTTGCAAGTATATATATATATATGTGAATGTATGTATGTATGTATGTATATATGTATGTCTATATTTACAGTAATCCCTCCTCCATCGCGGGGGTTGCGTTCCAGAGCCACCCGCGAAATAGGAAAATCCGCGAAGTAGAAACCATATGTTTATATGGTTATTTTTAGAATGTCATGCTTGGGTCACAGATTTGCGCAGAAACACAGGAGGTTGTAGAGAGACAGGAACGTTATTCAAACACTGCAAACAAACATTTGTCTCTTTTTCAAAAGTTTAAACTGTGCTCCATGACAAGACAGAGATGACAGTTCTGTCTCACAATTAAAAGAATACAAACATATCTTCCTTTTCAAAGGAGTGCAAAGCAAGCAGTCAAAAAAAAATCAATAGGGCTTTTTGGCTTTTAAGTATGCGAAGCACCGCCGGTACAAAGCTGTTGAAGGCGGCAGCTCACACCCCCTCTGTCAGGAGCAGGAAGAGACAGAGAGAGAGCCACAGAAAAAGAGCCACAGAAAAACAAAGTCAAAAATCAATACGTGCCCTTTGAGCTTTTAAGTATGCGAAGCACTGTGCAGCATGTCCTTCAGGAAGCAGCTGCACACAGTCCCCCTGCTCACACCCCCCCTACGTCAGCGCAAGAGAGAGAGAGAGAGAGAGAAAGTAAGTTGGGTAGCTTCTCAGCCATCTGCCAATAGCGTCCCTTGTATGAAATCAACTGGGCAAACCAACTGAGGAAGCATGTGCCAGAAATTAAAAGACCCATTGTCCGCAGAAACCCGCGAAGCAGTGAAAAATCCGCGATATATATTTAAATATGCTTACATATAAAATCCGCGATGGAGTGAAGCCGCGAAAGGCGAAGCGCGATATAGCGAGGGATCACTGTATATATATACAGTGGTGTGAAAAACTATTTGCCCCCTTCCTGATTTCTTATTCTTTTGCATGTTTGTCACACAAAATGTTTCTGATCATCAAACACATTTAACCATTAGTCAAATATAACACAAGTAAACACAAAACGCAGTTTTTAAATGATGGTGTTCATTATTTAGGGAGAAAAAAAATCCAAACCTACATGGCCGTGTGTGAAAAAGTAATTGCCCCCTTGTTAAAAAATAACCTAATTGTGGTGTATCACACCTGAGTTCAATTTCCGTAGCCACCCCCAGGCCTGATTACTGCCACACCTGTTTCAATCAAGAAATCACTTAAATAGGAGCTGCCTGACACAGAGAAGTAGACCAAAAGCACCTCAAAAGATAGACATCATGCCAAGATCCAAAGAAATTCAGGAACAAATGAGAACAGAAGTAATTGAGATCTATCAGTCTGGTAAAGGTTATAAAGCCATTTCTAAAGCTTTGGGACTCCAGCGAACCACAGTGAGAGCCATTATCCACAAATGGGAAAAACATGGAACAGTGGTGAACCTTCCCAGGAGTGACCGGCCGACCAAAATTACCCCAAGAGCGCAGAGACGACTCATCCGAGAGGTCACAAAAGACCCCAGGACAACGTCCAAAGAACTGCAGGCCTCACTTGCCTCAATTAAGGTCAGTGTTCACGACTCCACCATAAGAAAGAGACTGGGCAAAAACGGCCTGCATGGCAGATTTCCAAGACGCAAACCACTGTTAAGCAAAAAGAACATTAGGGCTCGTCTCAATTTTGCTAAGAAACATCTCAATGATTGCCAAGACTTTTGGGAAAATACCTTGTGGACTGATGAGTCAAAAGTTGAACTTTTTGGAAGGCAAATGTCCCGTTACATCTGGCGTAAAAGGAACACAGCATTTCAGAAAAAGAACATCATACCAACAGTAAAATATGGTGGTGGTAGTGTGATGGTCTGGGGTTGTTTTGCTGCTTCAGGACCTGGAAGGCTTGCTGTGATAGATGTCTACCAAAAAATCCTGAAGGAGAATGTCCGGCCATCTGTTCATGAACTCAAGCTGAAGCGATCTTGAGTGCTGCAACAGGACAATGACCCAAAACACACCAGCAAATCCACCTCTGAATGGCTGAAGAAAAACAAAATGAAGACTTTGGAGTGGCCTAGTCAAAGTCCTGACCTGAATCCAATTGAGATGCTATGGCATGACCTTAAAAAGGCGGTTCATGCTAGAAAACCCTCAAATAAAGCTGAATTACAACAATTTTGCAAAGATGAGTGGGCCAAAATTCCTCCAGAGCGCTGTAAAAGACTCATTGCAAGTTATCGCAAACGCTTGATTGCAGTTATTGCTGCTAAGGGTGGCCCAACCAGTTATTAGGTTCAGGGGGCAATTACTTTTTCACACAGGGCCATGTAGGTTTGGATTTTTTTTTCTCCCTAAATAATAAAAACCATCATTTAAAAACTGCATTTTGTGTTTACTTGTGATATATTTGACTAATGGTTAAATGTGTTTGATGATCAGAAACATTTTGTGTGACAAACATGCAAAAGAATAAGAAATCAGGAAGGGGGCAAATAGTTTTTCACAACACTGTATATGTGCATATGTATATATATGTGTATATATATATGTAGATATGTATATATTTATATGTATATATATGTACATATGTATATATATATATATGTAGATATGTAAATTTGTATATGTATATATATGTATATGTGGATGTGTATATGTATGTATATATATGTATATGTAGATATGTGTATATGTAGATATGTATATATATGTATATATGTATATGTATATATATGTTTACATAACCTCTTTAACACACTACTTCTCCGCTGCGAAGCGCAGGTATTTTGCTAGTAGGATGATATTTGCCATTTTCCAGTCCTTCGGAATCTCTCCAGTGCGCAGTGACTTCCTAAAAATATGCGTCAAGGGTTTATATATGTACTCACCATCCTCCTTAAGAACATGAGGATAAATATTATCTGGTCCTGGTGATTTGTTCGATTTCAGCTTATTTAATCTGAGCAGTACTTCTCCCTCTACAATTTCCAAATCCCTCAATACCTCCTTAGTAGTCCCTGTTACCTCTGGGAGGTTATCCACTTGCTCACTTGTAAACACCTCAGAAAAATGTAAGTTTAATGCATCCGCTATTTCACTGTCTGTATCTTTTAATTCCCCTTTACTATTCCTGATGCACTTGACCTCCTCCTTGACTGCTCTTTTACTACTAAAATACTGAAAGAATCTCTTAGGGTCTTCTTTCACCTTATCTGCTATATTCCTCTCCAACTGTCTTTTAGCCTTCCTGATATCCTTCTTAATGGTTGCCCTCATGTTCTCATACACTCTACAATTCACTTTGCAGTCATTAGTCTTATATGCCTTATAAAGCAGTTTTTTCCTTTGCAACTTCTTTTTTAAATCTTTATTAATCCACCGTGGAGTTTTTTTCGTTTCCTATTAATTCCAAATTTAGGGATGTATCTGTCCTGCATTACATGTAAAACATTTTTAAACCTGTTCCACTGCTCCTCAACTGTCTCCACACTTAAAAGCTTATCCCAGTGTATCCTACTTAGACTTTGTCGCATCTGCTCAAAATTAGCCCTACCAAAGTTCAACTTAACAATTTTAGTCTTTGCATCTGCACTCTTACAAAATACTGAGAATTGTATTACATTATGGTCACTTGACCCTAGTGGTTCAATCACCTTTACACCCTCAATTCTATCCTGATTATTACAAAATACTAAATCCAGACAGGCTTCACCCCGTGTTGGTGCTTTAACATGCTGTGTTAAAAAACAGTCATTGATTACTTCTAAAAACTCCTGCTCTTGTACTCCGCCATCTATAAGGTTATCCCAGTTAATATTTGGATAATTAAAGTCCCCCATGACTATAATATCTCCCTGTAAACTTGCCTTTTTGATATTACTAAAAAGATGTGTGTTGAAATTACTGTCTGAATTGGGTGGTCTATAACACACTCCTAAAATAAGACCCCTTTCCCTAATATTTTCCAGGCGAAGCCACATGTCCTCACTAAGATGGGGTTCATCATCCAACTGAAGAAGACTTACATTTAAATCCTGCTTGGCATAAACAGCAACCCCACCTCCTTTTCTGTTCTGTCTATCCTTCCTAAAAAATGTGTATCCCTCTATGTAACACTCATCACCATCTTTGTTATTTAGCCAGGTTTCCGTTATTGCTATAATATCATAATTATGCTCTGCTACATATAACTCCAACTCACTTACCTTATTTTTGATACTTCTAGCATTAAGGCAAGCTATTTTTAATGTATTACTCCTTCTACATTTAAATGTTTGCTTAGAATTTACATTACTATGCATTCTTGTTTCTACACCATTGTTTGTTCTTCCATGTATAGATCTAAACCTGGCCTGTCCTAAACTCCCTGCCCCCCCATTCCCTAGTTTAAACAATCCTCGACTAGCCTACACATACGCCTCCCCAATACATTGGTGCCCCTTCAGTTCAGATGTAACCCGTCACGGCGGAACAGGTCCCATCTGTTCCAAAAGGAGTCCCAATGCCCCATAAACCTATACCCTTCTACCCTGCACCAAGATTTGAGCCACGCGTTAAGCCTTCTAATCTCCTCAATCTTACCTGGACTGGCACGTGGCACAGGCAGAACTTCAGAGAAGACTACCTTGTCAGTTCTGCTCCTCAGCTTAGCACCTAACTCTTTGAATTTGGATTGCAGAACTGACAGACTACCCTTATGTATGTCATTTGTTCCAACATGGACAATGACAACTGGATCCACCCCCGCTCTGGCCAAGAGCCTATCCACCCTTCCAGGGAGGTCCCCCACCTGTGCTCCCGGAAGGCAACACACCGTGCGAGACTCTCTCTCTCTGGAGCACACCTGCGCTTCAATCCCCCTAATGATTGAGACCCCAACTATCACTACCTCTCTCTTTTTGGGAACTGGTTTTGAGGTGGCCCGTTGGGGCTCCTCATCCCTGCCTACAACCTCAGAATTATCAGAGACACCGTCCAGCTCCGCAAGGACATGATAACAGTTTGCCACTTCTAATTCTGGGGTTGATGCCCCCCGACAGTGTGCACCCTTTGCCTTATGCCTTGTGACCATGACCCACCTGTTTCTACCTGTCTGGTCTGGAATCTCCTCCCGCACCACCTTGGGGGTGCACACTATCTCTCTAAAGGACATCTGGGCCAAGTCCACCAATTCTCTATTACAACGCAGGTCAACCAACTCCTCCTCCTGTTCAACGACCCTCAACTCGAGGTGCTGAATCAGCTGACATCTCTTGCAGATGTAGCCCTCATAGACAAACCATCATCTAAAAAGTCCAACATCCAACAGGACTTGCATTGCACGGGCCTCATTATTAAAATTTGATTTGGGATTAGTAAACTGCCTTAAGTTTTTTTTTTTTTTTTTTAAATTAAATTTCTCCTTCTTTCGGCTGCTCCTTAACTTAAATGGTATAACTAAGATCTGCTACAGATATTTTACACCTTTTCACCTTAAGCTCCTGTACTGTTCTGCCTCTCAGCTGCCTGCTATTTGTCTTTCTATGAGGTTAACTTAACTTTTCTCTGTCTCTTCTCCTAAGGTTGCACTCCTCTTTCTTATAAGCTCTCCACTCGCACTGTTTGTATTAATTAACCCTTACGCTGTCGCTGTCGACCACTTACTGTTCTACCTCTGGACCACTAAGGACTGTTTAATCTAAAATAAACAAAATAAATAAAACTTTACTACCTTGTTTACTCCTACAGCAGCTTGTGCAAACTAGGCACCTTAACGCTGGCTGCTTACCTGCGCACTGCTGAGCCTTTTACTGCTTTGAAGAGTTCTTAAGTAAAAGGAGACCAGTACTTTTCCTTAGTGCTGGCATGTTGTATACACAGCCTATATATGCTGCTTGCAAGATTTTAAGAATGATATTATGGTTATATCTCTGATCCTTCCAGACATTTTTTTTTTCTGGACTTCACTAGAACATTCCTGCACATATTTAGGGTTGTCTCTCTGTTTCTTCCTTTGCCACTTCATTTTCTCCTTGGATCCCAAATATTTCAAGGAACACTGCAAGGCTATTTTGGCAGTATGGCTTGAGGTTTTATTATAATGATTTTAATTATCTGTAATTAAGGTGGAAACCTGGGGTTGGAAATATTTCACATTGTGCCTGCTTTCTAAAAATTGTTTTTCCAACACAAACTAATCAACAGTTCATCTCAATAAATAATACCTGAAGAAATCAATCTTACTTGAAGGAAATGTTGCTGAATTTGATGTGACCAGTCAGCAGGTTTAAGGGGATGCTTATTCCCCCTTTTAGTGGAATAGTAGGCTCCAGCACCATGTGCTCAAAGACCCTTGCTCCAGCACTCATTCCTCTGACAACCTGGCAAAATGATGCAAAAATATGGACAAATTAATTATTTGATTTTTCATAATATAACAATGTGAAATTCTGTGCAATGTATAACTGAAACCTATACATACTGGAAAGCAACATCTTACTAGGATTTTTCATAAGTAAAGTTGAGTAAAGAAAACAAATGTCTCTTTGCCACTTAAAAACTCTTCCACAGATGTAGTCCTAAAACTTATTACCATGACTTAAGGGAGCAGGTCAAAAATAAACCAGCCTGTGTAGTGTTTTTATAAACCTTCTGTTTTGCACTATAGCAGCTATGGTCTTGAATTTGCCTTGTATTTTGCATGTATAATTTGATCAATTTTGAACACAAAATATATATTAGATTTTACTTTAAACAACTATGACTGATTGGTTTCTTAATACAGACACCATACAGAAAACAGGGATCAAGGGATACTTCTGCCTGCCATGCACCAGACCTGATTTATAGAAAAGTGATAACATTTTAAAGCACAATTTCACAGCAATCCAGCATAAAGCTGTACATAATCAGACTTTTATGCCTAGACTAGAAAATTATGCTGTCTTGGTTTTGTGTGGATATTTTAAACAGCATGCATCTCTTTAATAAATATAAATAGCAAATTCTGCACCATATAAACTTATGCAAGGGTGATTATGAAAAGTACACTTTAACCCTTGATAGCCAAATATTTTACATAAAGCCACTTTGTGAGCTCAAGAAAATGTCTTTTTGGGTTTTTCACTATAGTAGACTTCTTATCTTGCATTCCTTAAACCTGCCCATAACATTTTTTTTTCAGACTGATATCCCATTAAAATATGCATGAAAGAACAAAACAACGATACATAACCCACACTGTACATTACTAAAAATAAACAGCTCTTTGATGTAATGTTGAAAATATTACAAACTCAAGTTACAAGAACTCAAGTTTTTCTTTTATGTCATGTCTTCGATAATCCCTTTTCTGTCTGGGAAGTAAAAATATGAAAAAGACCATGAAAAGAATGATGAAGAGTTTAAAAAATATATTTGCATAATGTAATTGGACACATAGAATGAAAAATATACACACAGAATATCAAATGTAACATGCTGTTATAATTAAAGTTTTTGAAAGCTGTATGCATTGTTTGATGAGGAAGTACATTTTGTCTGTAGTAGTAGAGTGCATACTAAATCCTCTCAATGCCTGTTAGAATTCTTTATAAATTTATTTTGCACTTAAGTAGCCACCTATAAAAAATAAAGATGTTTCCAGATTCATCTATCGAACTAATGTCTAAAATAAATATATTTTGTTCTAAGTTTGTGGGGAGCTAGAGGCAGCCTAGACAGGATGCTAGTCTATCGTAGGACACACTCACACACACACGCACGCAAAAACACATGTGCGCACACATGCACATACACACACACACACACACACAACCACCAACTCAAAAACTGTTAAATTGAATGTCACAATTTACACTTGTTTTTGAAATCTAGCAAGATTCCAGAATACCTGGATACAACACGCAAACTCCATACAAAGTGACCGGACAAGGATCAAACAGAGGTCTGTGAAGCCCAGAAGCAGATACAAACTTATCTAAAACTGGTATACATTTGGAATAATGCAGCTTCTGATTTAACTGATTATTTAAGTGTTCAGCATTTTAGTAAACAGATAATGGAAGATTTTGTAAAATATAACAATTTTAGTCATACAATGGTAATAGATGATGCTGCTCCTTAAATCTGCTTATAGAGTTACATCCACCACTTCTGTAGCTTACCTGTCCAAAAAGGATAGAAATGTTGGCCAAGGACCTGCAAAAAAAATCCATACATAAGCTAAAATATTTGGAAACATTTTACAAGATACATTATATCCCTAGGGCAGTATGGATTTATTAAATACAGTAAATACATAATAATCATGAACTGGCTAAATATAGTGAGTCTACCAGTAATTCTTAAACACAATTAACCCATTTCAGAATCGGGCAGAGCCAAAGCCCATCCCAATGCAAGCAATGGGTGCAGGCACAGGGAAACAGCATTGGCCAGAGTATACATGTCATTTTTAAATAAAACATATAGGTAACTTTGTAACAGAAAAATCAATTTGATAAATGAGTGAATGAGCATTGTATTTGTTTCAGTTATTTGCTCTATTAAGATCTAAATTTTGTGAGCAAAACAGCATTGCTCTGCATAACAGGTACTAAAGGTAAAAAGCTTGGGACAAGAAGGACATATTACAGTAGAAAAACAATACAGATGAAGATTAGTAACAGTAAGAGACAAAAAGTCAAAATAATTCTATATATATGTACATGCACAAAGTGCTGAAATTTTTTAAAGTTATAAGGCTATGACATTACCAGGACAAACTATAAGTATGGTCTTTCAACATCATAGCCACATTACTTCATCTCTGATTACTAGATATACTGCATTTCATTTTTCATATTGCAGGGCACTATGAATATACCAAAAATATACTGTACATTCCTAAAACATTGTTCCTGAGGTATTGTCTTGACACTGAATCCAGATTAAAACCCCAGCTGACCTAATTGTTGTCCTTTGCCTTATGCATTTTAATAGCCTATGCTATTCACTTAAATGCTGTTAGAAGCTCAACCCTGTAGGGGCCTGTGGCCACTGCCAGGGGGCACTTGGACATTTGTTAAGCCCTGGACTGCAGCACATTCTGCCACACCAGGAAGTGCAGAAAGAAGAGAATCCAGGCACACCCAGAGTGCTTCCGGGTGCCCATGCAGTACTTCCGCCACACCAGGAAGTGCTTCAGGAAGACCATCAACGAGCACATGGAGCACATCCAGGTACAATATAAAAGGGGCCGCCTCACTCCATTCGAGAAGCTGGAGTCAGGAGGCAGAGGACAGAGCTTATGAGGAGAGGAGTGGAGGCGGCGGAAGAGTAAGGAAAGGGGAAGAAAAGTAAAGTAAAAATGAACTGAGTTATTGGTTTGTTTGTGATTGTGCACTGTGTGCTGTAGAAGAAGGAAGAGCAAAATTAAAGTGTGTGCTTTAAGGACATTGTGAGGTTGCGTCTCTGTCTGTGGTACAGGCTGGCATCTTTCCACAGTTTGTTTCATAACTGCTCTCACTTGGTATGTCTTTGTTACTATTTTAACAAGCTTTATAAAGATTATACATGTAATTGCAATTATTATTTAACATGAGAGCATCAACCAGTTTTTGAAGACTGAAAAATTGCTTGCATTGTCATTAAGCTTCCAGGATCCAGCGTTTTAAAACCACCCATCATTAGTAGGAGTCTTGGACTTCTCAGCAACTGAGTTAGCATACTCAGGATCTCTGCATTCTTTTGTATTTAAAGCACTTGCAAGTGCTATTTATTTTCATTCTTTTAGTCACTTACCATCTGCTGGCATTAAATGGGGGCCTGTTGGTGCCCCAATACTTTGACTCCTGTATAATTATTTAAAATATATTATTGTTAATACTGAGCAGGAGTTAATAAAGGCATCTGCCTCATCAATCCAGTGCCCTTGGTTCAAATCCTGCAGCCAGGTGTGACCTCAAGTTAGATTAAAAGGATATAAGAATGTTATGTTATATTAGCTAATTATTAATATTACTGTTGTGGTACCCGGCAGGGGTTCATGCCCGGCCGGGATGCCCAGGAGGACCGGAGGAGGGCTTGTGCCTCCTCCAGAACACGAGGGGGCGTCCTCCCAGGTTGCTTTGGGGGCCACGGGTACAGAGCTTGGAAGCTCAACCCTGTAGGGGCCCGTGGTCACCGCCAGGGGGCGCCCCGATGCCTTGGGAGCCCTGGACCTCAGTACTTCCGCCACACCCGGAAGTGCTGGGGGGAAGAGTATTGGGGACACCCAGAGGAATTCCAGATACACCGACAGAGCTTCCGCCACACAGGGGTGTGGCTACGGAAGCCCTTAAGATACACCTGGAGTCCTTCCGGGGTGTATAAAAGGGGCCGCCTCCCTCCAGTCAATGGCAAGAGTCGGGAGGAGAAAGACGGAGCTAAGAGGAGAGAAGTGGAGGCGGACCAGAGACAGTACGAGGCATTGTGTTGTGGCCAAGGACTCAAGGGGTGATTGGTGCTGCGGCACTGGGATTGTGCTCTCTATTGTAAATATTAATGTACAACAAACGTGTGTATGGTGAAACCAACATGTCTACCTGTCTGTGTCCAGGCTGTTCCCCACACTGTCCTGTATTAGTTGTGGTTTACACACATGTACAGTGGCATGAAAAAGTTTGGGCACCTTTGCTTAAAATGTCCATTACTTTAAACAGTTGAATGAACAGAAGATGAACTGATCACCAAAAGGCATAAAGTTAAAGATGACTCATTTATTTTCAGTATTTTATACAAGATTACAATGTAAATGTATGGGCACCCCAAGATATTTGAGGTCTCAGATAACTTTTACCAAGGTCTCAGACCTTAATTAGCCCGTTAGGGCTATGGCTTGTTTACAGTCATCATCAGGAAACCCCAGGTGTTGTATAAATTCTCTGACTCCTCAAACCTCGTCCCAAAAATCAACAGTCATGGGCTCCTCTAAGCAGCTGCCTAGCACACTAAAAAATAAAATAATTGATGCTTACAAAGCAGGAGAAGGGTACAAAATGGTAACAAAGCATATTCAGGTAGCTGTTTCCTCAGTTTGTAATGTATTTAAGAAATGGCATTTAACAGGAATGGTGGGGGTATGTGACGATGCAGAGTAGTTCCATGCTCCTATCGTCCTTCCAAGAGCCCTGAACCCGACATCATCAGTAATGTCACTGATGAGTTTGGCAGTGAGGCATAATAATGAAGCAAGGGGATGGTGTACAAATGCCAAGTGTTTTTATTAAAAACAACAAAACAGTGTTCAAACAAAGTGCAGTGCCTCAAATATCCATAAATAAATAATCCCATAAAACAAGTAAAAGACGGAGGTTAAAAAAACAATAAATAAATCCTTTAAAACGAGGTTAAAACAATGGCTGGAAGCAATCTTTTTAAAAACCAAGCCTGGTGCCTTCTTTTTACCTGGCGGCTCCCCTGCTTCTCCCATCAGGCTTCGCAACAGGAGAGTCGCCCTACATGCAGCTGACCTTCTTCGCAGATCTTGTCTGGTGGACTTCCGATCCCTGGCTCTGGTTCTGCTCACCCAGACCGAGACTTGGGCTCCCCAGCGACCAGGACGCTCACACTGGGGCTTCTCTTCCCAATTTCCAACTCCCGATGCCTTCGCTGCAGCGAGCCAACCTTCTTCCGGTCACTCCTGCTCCAAACAAGCGCTCAGCAGGAGCGACCACTACAGTCGGCCCTCAGGTGCTGGCCAAAAATCCTCACTTGGGCTCGTCTCTCCCAGCTGCTTGTATACAGAGCAAGCCTGCACTTGCTCGCTCTCCTTCTCACTCACGCACCGGCTTTCTCCACACTGCTTCCTGCTTTCTTCCTCACTCTTGCAACCTCCATTTCATTCTTTTCTTTTTTTCATTTTTTGATTTCTTTTTACCTACTAGATGCCTCGCGCTTCTATATATTACGGGGACGCAGATCAGCTGTGGCAATCATCAGCTCCCGGGAACAATTACAGATGCGGACGACTCCTCACCTGTGCACTTAAGTGAGAATCACCCGCATCATGAATTCCCAGAGAACAGCTCGGCCACACACCACCACACCCCCTCGCTAAGCCGCGAGTGCGGTGATTATTTATTTTAAAAACTGGCCCTTTTGACATGAGCTGTGGACCAGCTTTACCACAAGGTGACGTTGAGGTCTGGGAAACCAAGAAAACTTTCTGAAAGAACTTATTGTAAATACCAAGTAGATAATCTTAGCTGGCTACAAAAAGCATTTGCAAGCTGTGATACTTGACAAAGGGGGTCTTACTAAATATTGACAACGTTGGATACCCAAACTTTTGCTTCAGGCCGTTTTCATTTTTTTGGTATTTAGTAAATGTTGGAAATAAAAATTTAATATTGCTTAAAATATTAAAGAAGTGTGTCATTTTTAACTTTATACCTTTTGGTGGTCAGTTCTTCTTCTGGTCACTTAACTATTTAAAGTAATGGATATTTCAAACAGCTTTTGCATGCCACTGTATATGTATATATGCTTTGTAAAGTAAATTCTGATTACATTTTACAAACTGCATAACATACAGTTTGCAACAAGAATTTATGTTCCATGGTTTATAAACATACTGTACGAACATTTAATAATGAGAAATTAGCTCAGCTACTGATTTTCAAGTGGTCATTCACCTTCAGAGCTATGCTACATTAGTTAATATTTCATCCTTAACCTAACCCATCCTTAACTCTAAGACAACAAAATGCTTGTGCCACGTCTTTCATATTTTTTAATTTGATTTGCTAAGTAAACACTTCAAAATAAAACAAAGATAACAAAATTCAGCCCATATCATTACCTATAAAAGGTTGACTAGACCATTGTCTTTTTATGCAAATTTACTTATAATAAAACCTAGCTAATTTTTAAACATGAGCTTTTAACACTAGAATTATCATAGTCTACGAAAAAACGAGTAGATCCGGCCCACCTTAAAACCATTCGCACCTCTCCACCAGCGCCCTTTGTCCTCTAAATGTGCCAATAAAAACAAGCTGCAAGCAGCCGGCTATTCCATCCCCCTACCGACTTAGAACGTGCACGACCATCTCCCAGCTCATGCCTTGATTGATTATCTGGGAGTGAAGTGGAGTTTTAGAGTGGAAATAGATCATTATTTGGAACACACGCATTTCATGTGTGTTCCGTTTCTACAGTAATCGGTGTAAACACATTATTAAAACAGAAACTTTTTCATATTTTAGTAATAAATGTTACAAAATGTAGGCATAAACTATAGAATGTGTGAAGCAGCATGAAGTCCAAAGATCAAATAAACACTTTTACAAAAGGTTCAAGAACAGTACAACAGCTTCTGTGGCATAGCGGTAAGATTTGCTGTCTCAGAGCGCAGTAGGCTTACTGTCCATCAGAGACCTGAGTTCGATTCCCCGTTGAGGAGAAAGTGTTCTTTTTTTTTTCTTTTTAACCTCAAATGGACATAAAATGTATAAATTGGTATGTACTGTCAGTTAATCAGATCGTTATATTTTCATGTGGGATGCTCCTTTTAAAATATTTTTTAACAATTGAGACTGCAATTAACATGAACAAGTGTCCTTATAACTGTTATTTTTAAGATCCATAACACACAGACAGACAGAGCACTGCGTAATAGAGAGACAGACAGGCAGAAAAGTCACTAGATATATAAATAAACTGGGAAGGCACGTGTACTGAAAGAAAAAAAAGATCAACAAGTGCGTTGATCCTGCTGCACTGAATAAGCTCACGCGCTGTAACATTCCCCCCAGACGCAAACCAAGTGTATGTGTGTACTGTATAATATTAACAAAAAGAGCAGCTTACTACTGAAAACAGCAAATATGGGAGTGAATAGGGATCGAACCGGGGACTCTTGATCACACTTGCTTTGCGTCTGTACTTGCGCTGTTTCTTAGAGTGAGATCGGGGGTGGGGGGGGCCGGGGGGGGTGGGGGATGTTAGAGCGTGAGCTTATTCAGTGCTGCAGGATCAACGCACATGTTGATCTTTTATTTCTTTCAGTAATAGCACCAAAATAAATCCACACCCGATCTGACGCTGTTTGTTTTCAAATAATATTGCATTAGTGCGATGATGTTTTCACATATATTGTCTCTTTCATTCAGGTGTGTAATAGGAACCACAGCATAGAGAGAAGCGTGTACATTGTAACAGGTACACACGTTGTAAATGTAGGAAAGACAATCCTTGCGTGTGTGTGAACAGTTAACATTTGAATCTGATGATTACATATAGCGCTGAACTTACTGCTTTGTACTATTCTATCCTCTGTATGTCCTGGAGTACAAAAGAAACAGCATACAGCAATATGTGGGGACTGGCAAGATCGGGGAAAAAAACACGCAGTCACTGATTACAAATCGCAAGATGTTATGCGAATGAATATGAATAATATGAATAATGCTGCATCCGTGCCATAAAGTTTTCCAAAATGTACTATACAGGTCATAAAACGAATAATTCCAAATATCATATATACATATGTCTGTGGTTTTTTTTTTTTTGACATCATACACCATAAGGGGCACACTAATTCAGCATGAGCAGGAATACTCAATAAAACTGAATAAAAAAAAAAAAATCAAGTGACGGTGAGATACGAAGAAGGCAGATTCACCAGTGTTTGTGTGTCAGCTTTTATCCCTCCAGATGAGAAAATGTTCAGTTCCATTGTCTCAAAACACCACTCACATCTCCAGTTATTCAGTTTCAGATGAAAAATAACAGCATCAGATCCCTGGGTGGGGGGGGCGTTAGTATGTATCGTGATCATGATTTAGAGAGAATAAAAGTTAAAAAAACGGTAACTTTTACAAGTCCTATAAATGCACACTGTGTGTTACAGATGCAAACCAAATGTATGTGTGTACTGTATAATATTAACAAAAGGAGCAGCTCACTACTGAAAACAGCAAATATAGGAGTGAGTGGGGATCGAACCGGGGACTCTTGATTATAAGTCAGCAAATCTTTCCGCTATGCCAATGAAGCTGTTGTCTATTCCTTGAATCTTTTGTGAAAGTGTTTACTTGGTCTTTGGACTTCAGGCTTCATACATTATATAGTTTATGCCTACATTTTGTCATTTACTACTGAAATATGAAAAACGTTTCTGTTTTAAAAATGTGTTTACACAGATTACTGTAGAAACGGAACACACATGAAATGCGTGTGTTCCAAATAGCGATCTATTGTTTCCAGTCTAAAACTCCAGCACTTCAGTCACTCCCAGATAATCAAGGCATGAGCTGGGAAAACTTAGTGAACGTTCTGCGGCGGTGGGGGATGGAATAGCCGGCTGCTTGCTGCTCATCTTAATTGGCACATTTAGAAGACAAAAGAGAGGTGAGAATGGTTTTAAGGTGGGCCGGATCTACGAGTTTTTTCGTAGACTCTGGTAATTCTAGTGTTAAAGCAACTGTCATTTTACATGAAGACTACAATTTTAGCAGATATACTATACCTGCAAAAACAACTGAAAATCAGAAATGCAGGTTTATCAAATGACATGCAAAACATTGCAGACATCCTAGAAATCTGGGAGTTTGTTCTTTTGTCACAGGTATCAAAGTTTTCTAGTTCATGCTGGGCAACCTGTGAAATGTATCAGCTACCTGGCACAAGGATACACTTGCTTTAATCATTAAGAAAAACTTTGTATCTTTGGTTTCATGATATATCAACAGCACAGGAAGTGGCACTGTCTTGGTAAAGAGCATGCTGTAGGTACATTCAAGACAGCCAAATAAGCAACAACAAGGATAAGAGCGATAAAAAAGAGGAGCCAGAATAAATCGGGAAAAAATATGTTATACTGTATCATCTGTAAGAACAAAGCAAAGTTTAGGAAAAGGTAGGAAGTTAGGAATATCTGTATTTGGCAAGCACAAATCTGCCAACAATTGTATAGATACCAAAAATATACGTAACTCATATAAATGTCTAAATTGCCAGAGCTTCCACTCTTACTCTTCCACTTTTACTGTTATACCCCATCATATATCATGCATCTACACCATGCATGAGACAGGTTGGGTCAGAGGCCTGCAGCAGGGGGGAAAAATGGAACAGGGAAGAGTACTTAGTCATCAAAGTAACCTAATCAAGAGCATGTGCAACGCAACAGCCAGGCCTGACTCACAAACATGACCATATTCACTTATATGTGGTCACTTTGCAGTCATCAGCCTTATAGGTCTTGGGGATATTGGAATAAACCTGGAGTATTCTGGTAAAATTCCATCCAGGTACTGTACATGGAGAACAAGCAAGCTTCATATTGTTAGTCCATCAGCAAGGAGTTGTACACAGGACTCTGAAGCTATAAAGCAGTAACACTGATCATTGCATCGCTGCACATCCTACTAACAATAATAATTTACTATAATAATAGTAAAAGTTGACATATATAAGAATAATAATTAGATATTATTCATAAATATTTAAGAGTTTATACAGCTTCCATAGCATTATTTAATTAGAAAAAGACAAAATGGTGTTTACCTCTGGACTGTCTGGGAAGCTACATAGAACGACATCAAGTCACCAGCTGACAGGTCATTGTTAGCAATGAAAGAACCACCGATATAGATAGTTCCCAGAACAATACCTATAAAAGTTTCAGATCAGAATTAATGTCTGGCAATTCTGTTACAAGACTAGATAACAAATGAATTACAAAAGTAAAAAATGTAAAGGCTATTGACTAATAGAGAAATCAGTACTAGGTGTTGTGAACTAAGTTATAATATGTTGCTGTAGATCAATACTAACATTAAATCTATTATATAGTTAAAAATAACAGTAGGCAATTTTAATTTATGAAGTAAATTAATATTTTCTTAAACCAAAATTTACAAATACACTGATTACCACAGATTACTTCAACTGGCTACTGAGATTTCAATCAGATTCCTTCAATGTAGCAGTAACAGAAGAATAGAACAAAAAAGTACAATGGTTCTAGAAAGTTTGTGAACAGCAGTGTAAAAGATGCCTCCAGACCTCAAGGGCCTCCACAAAGTCAGCCACAAAAATATATTACATTTTTGAAATGAGAAAAAATATTTGTGTGCTTCTAAGTTAAACAAAACACTCAGAATTTATTATGTCATGTTGCTTTTCGTTATGTCACTTTTCATCATACAACATTAAAGGCAATAGGTGGGTTGATGGGTGGAAGCAGTAATACTTGAAGTTTTTTTCAATGTAGCAGTAATAGAAGAAAGAAGTACAGTGGTTCTAGAAAGATTATGAACAGTACCATAAAAGATGGCCCCCATGAGGTGGGGGCCTCCAGACCTCAAGGGCTCACTCATCAGACCTCCACAAAGCCACCTGTGGTATAGCGGGTCCACAGCTCAAAGTGAAAAGGCCAGTTTTAAATAGATAATCGGCGCACTCGCGGATTAAAGAGGGGAGTGGTAGTGTGGCCAGAGCAGTTCCCGGGTGCTTCCTCACTTAAATGCACGGGTGAGGAGTCATCTGCATCCGTAATTGATGCTGGGAGCTGCTAATCGCCACACCTGATCCACGTCCCCGTTATATATAATAGGAGCATGGGAGTGGAGGGGAAAAGAGAAGGAAAAGGGGAACAGAGGTTAAGGAAGATGGCAGCTGGAAGCGCAGGAGCCGGTGTGTGTAAGAGAGAGAGGGAGAGCGAGCGAGTGCTGATATGAGGATGTTTGCAGGCAGCTGGGAGAGGTGAGCTCTAGCAGAGTGTGTGGCCGACACCCAGGGGTTGATGGTAGTGGTCGCACCTGCTGAGCACTTGTTTGGAGCAGGAGTGACCAGGAGAAGGCTGGCTTGCCGCAGCAAAGGCAGTGGGAGTTGGAGATTTGGAGTGGAACCCCAGCATGAGCGTCCTGGCTGTTGTGGGAAGCCAAGTCTCGGTCTGGTGGAGGGCTGAATGAAGCCAGGGATCGGGAGGCCACCAGACCAGTCAAGTGAAGGTCAGCTGCATGTAGGGTGAATCCCCTGGTGGCTCGCCTGGATGGGAGAAGCAAGGCAGTTGCCAGTAAAAAGGCACTGTGCTTTGTTTTAAAGGAACTGCTTCCAGCCATTGTTTTTCACCTCGTTTTTATGGATTTATTTTGGGATTTTTAAACTCTACGTTTTCCACAAGCTTTTAATGGATTATTTATTTAATTACTTATTTGAAGCACTGCACTATTTATTTGGACACTGTTTTTGGTTTGTTTTTAATAAAAGCACTTTGCACATTTTTGCACCATTCCCTTGCTTCGCTGTGTCTCACTGTTCAGCTCATTGGTGACATTACCGACGGTGTCGGGTTCAAGAGCTCCCAGAAGCCAGATGGGAGCGTGGAACTGAACCTGCATCGTCACACCACCCACAAAAATATATTACATTTTTGAAACGAGAAAAAATATTTGTGTGTTGTTAAGTTAAACAAAACACTGACAAGGTTCAATGTCATGTGGCTTTTCGTTATTTCATGTTTCGTCATACAACATTACAGCCAATATGGGTGGAAATGGTAATACTTGAAATCTGTAAAAGTTAGCAAGTAGACATTGAACAGTTCCATCATGATAAGAAAAAGAAAATAACTCAAGTGACGCTAAAGGCTTCAGACGTTTCTGCAGGAGTACTCTGGGAAACCCTGAAGGCTTTCTTAAGAGTACAGATTGATTATCTCATATCTTTCCCAAAGAAATAAAGTGAAAGCCAAGAAGGTATCAGAGCTAATCAGTGAAATTACTAGAATAGATCAAGAACATGCCAGGTGTCCAAGTGAGGCACTTCATAGGAAAAGACAGGCTCTGCATTCAGAACTCAACCTCTTAACAACTAAAGAAACTGAACAACTCATTTTT
>NC_041399.2:127708426-127715926 GCF_900747795.2 Erpetoichthys calabaricus
GCTTTGTTTCCGACGTGCTGCGTTCAGTCAGTTCACGTGAGCCGCTCTCTTGTGTGATGTTGCGATGTCCACGGCTTTATTTAATGTTAGCTAAGACCCGGCACTTAAAAGTTTCTCGCTACAGCAATTTTTAATCCGTTACAAAGTCATCCAAAGTCTCGTTTATACCTCGTGTCTTCTCATTAAAGTTGTATCTCGCGAATATGGTATTGCAAACGGCAGCGGAAGCGTTTCTCATTAAACTTGTATCTGGCGAATATGGTATTGCAAATGGCAGCGGAAGCATTTCTATAAACTTCATTTAAACTTGCGGTTTACACCGTGCTTTGTTTCCGCAGTAGCGAAGTGATCACTCCTGCTGCGTTCAGTCAGTTCACGTGAGCCGCTCTCTTGTGTGATGTTGCAATGTCCACGGCTTTATTTAATGTTAGCTAAGACCCAGCACTTCAAAGTTTCTCGCTACAGCAATTTTAACTCCGTTACAAAGTGATCCAAATCTCGTTTATACCTCGTGTCTTCTCATTAAACTTGTATCTCGCGAATATGGTATTGCAAACGGCAGCGGGAGCGTTTCTCATTAAACTTGTATCTCGTAAATATGGTATTGCAAACGGCAGCGGGAGCGTTTCTATAAACTTAATTTAAACTTACGGTTTACACCGTGCTTCGCTTCTTATTGTTTCACTGCCTTCTCAATTGTGTAATGAATGTTTTCTTCAACGCTCTTTGGGGCTCTTCCTTGTTTTGTACATACTGTGTTCACAGTCAGTTCACGTGATTACGTGGGAGGCGTGATGACGCGATACGCATCTCCGCCTCCCACGGCCAGCGAGCTGCAGTCCATTACAGTATATGGACAAAAAAGAGGTTCCAGTTATGACCGTTACGCTTTGAATTTCGAAATGAAACCTGCCTAACTTTTGTAAGTAAGCTGTAAGGAATGAGCCTGCCAAATTTCAGCCTTCCACCTACACGGGAAGTTGGAGAATTAGTGATGACTCAGTCAGTCAGTGAGGGCTTTGCCTTTTATTAGTATAGATTTACAGAAGCTAGAGACAATAAAATTCTACCTCAAACTTTTCACCAAGCATTAATTACCATCTTTCCTATACAAAATAAGGACTTATTACAATGTTCATCATACAGACCAATTTCACTTCTGAATAATGATGTTAGGATACTCTCCAAAGTCCTAGTTAGAAGGATTGAGAAAGTGCTTCCTTTAGTAATATCACAAGACCAAACTGGATTTATTAAAGGCAGACACTTAGCTTCCAATCTTCGTCGCCTGTTTAATGTAATCACCTACACAGTCTAACACCCCTTAGATATTATTATCGTTGGATGAAGACAAAGTATTTGATATGGTTGAATGGAACTACCTTTTCACTACATTGGAGGAAGTTGGGTTTGGCTCGAACATTTGTGCATGGATCAAATGACTACATACCAGTCCAGAAGCTTCAGTTTGTATTAACAACATTAATTCAGACTACTTCAAACCAGAATGTGGTACTAGACAAGGATGCCCCTTGTCAGCACTGCTTTTTGCAATCGCCATTGAGCCACTGGCAGTTCACTGTTAAAATGCTTATGAGATAAAGGAGATTATCAGAGAAGGACTTGAACAGAAAATTTCTCCATATGCAGATGACAAGGTACTGTATATATCAGATCCACAAAATACTGTGTCTGCATTCCTAACAGAATTTCAAAAGATTTCTGGTCTCAGAATTAATTTGAATGAAAGTATGCTCTTTCCAGTGAATTCTCAAGCACACAATATTAAATTGGACAACTTCCCTTTTATCATCGCAGACCTATTTAAATATCTAGGGGTCAACATCACAAGTAAACATAAAGCTCTTTATCAACAAAATATTGCCGTCTGTATGGAAAAAAATTAAACAAGACTTGCATAGATGAATCTACCCTTCATCTCACTTTAGCTGGTAGAATTAACTTTGTTAAGATGAATATCCTTCCTCAGCTTCTTTTTTATTTAAAAAAATTCCATTATACATCAATAAATATTTACTTTTTTTTACATTAGAATAAACCATAACCTCATTTATTTGGAATTCAAAACATCCACGTATCTAAAGGGGGACCCTGCAGAAGGTGGCATGGCTCTACCAAACTTTCAATTTTATTACTTGGCAGCAAATATACAAGCTATAAAAAACCTGAACATGGACACAAATAGATGAACATACACAGGCTTGGTCAGCAATAGAAATAAAATCCTGCAGTATTTTTTTATATTCCTTGCTTTCTACCCCAATAAGTATAAGTAATCGCCAATATACTAACAACACAATTGTGCCTCACTCACTTGGAATATGGAACCAATGTAGGAAGTATTTCAAGATAGAGAAGTTTTTATCTGTGGCACCTCTGCACAAGAACCACCTTTTCCACCCTCTCAAATGTACGCAATTGTTAATGTCTGGAAAACATTTGGGATTAAATCACTTAGATATCTGTACATAGACAACGTCTTTGAATTCTATTAACAATTACACTCCAAATTTAAGTTTCCAGCAACACATTTCTTTCACTACCTTCAAATTATAAACTTTGTTAAACAAAACCTGCCCAATTTTCCTCACCTCCCATCTACATCTATGCCGGAAAAAATATTCATCAGTCTTGAGAATCTCCGTAATATATAAAACCATTTTACAGTCCCTTCCTTTCAAAGATCCAAGAGTACAGTGGGAAAAGGAGTGGAAGGTGGCAATGCACAGAATTCACTCAAGCTCCATATGCGCAAAGCATACAATTATTCACCTTCTCATTTAAAATTGTCCAAAATGTTGCCAGGGCAAGATTCAACCTGCAAACGTTGCAATCAAGTTCCAGCCTCACTGGGCCACATGTTTTGGGCATGCACCAAACTAACATTATTCTGAACCAAAATCTTTAAATACCTTTCAGACAGCCTTGGTGTCACAATACCTCCTAATCGATTAACAACTGTGTTTGGTGTAATTCCAGATGGGCTTAAAATGGAAAAGGACAAACAAACTGTAATTACTTTTACAGTAATCCCTCGCTATATCGTGCTTCGCCTTTCGCAGCTTCACTCCATCGCGGATTTTATATGTAAGCATATTTAAATATATATCGCAGATTTTTCGCTGCTTCGTGGGTTTCTGCGGGCAATGGGTCTTTTAATTTCTGGTACATGCTTCCTCAGTTGGTTTGCCCAGTTGATTTCATACAAGGGACGCTATTGGCAGATGGCTGAGAAGCTACCCAACTTACTTTTCTTTCTCTCTCTCTTGCGCTGACTATCTGTGATCCTGACGTAGGGGGTGTGAGCAGGGGGGCTGTTCGCACACCTAGACGATACAGACGCTCGTCTAAAAATGTTGAAAGATTATCTTCACGTTGCTTCCTTCTGTGTGCAGCTTTTAAGTATGCTGCACGGTGCTTCGCATACTTAAAAGCTCAAAGGGCACGTATTGATTTTTTTGTCTGTCTCTCTCTATCTCTCTGCTCCTGACGGAGGGGGTGTGAGCTGCCACCTTCAACAGCTTTGTGCCGCGGTGCTTCGCATACTTACAAGCCAAACAGCCCTATTGAATTGTTTACTCCTTTGAAGAGGAAGATATGTTTGCATTCTTTTAACTGTGAGACTGAACTGTCATCTCTGTCTTGTCATGGAGCACAGTTTAAACTTTTGAAAAAGAGACAAATGTTTGTTTGCAGTGTTTGAATAACGTTCCTGTCTCTCTACAACCTCCTGTGTTTCTGCGCAAATCTGTGACCCAAGCATGACAATATAAAAATAACCATATAAACATATGGTTTCTACTTCGTGGATTTTCTTATTTCGCGAGTGGCTCTGGAACGCAACCCCCGCGATGGAGGAGGGATTACTGTACTACACTATTGGCACATAGACTTATCTTGCTCTCCTATTTTCAGTAGGTACCTGATGTTACTGATGCAAATTTATGGCACATGTCCCAGAGGGGGTACTCAGAGCCTTCTCTGTGGGCAGGTCGCCCCAGCACAGAGTTCTTTACTAGAAAGCCAGAGGGACGCGGGCCGGACTGCTCCCCTCCCCTTCTCCACACACGCCTGAGGACATTTCTCGCATTACCCGCCCCTCTGCCAAGCAGCCCAATGGGAGCACTTCCTCCCTCCCCTGTCTGGGGTAAGGTGGGCGGCTCACATGCAGCGTAAGGGTGCAGCGTGGACAGCAACCTGTTGAGTCTGTGGCGAAGGTGATTCCTGTGGTGGTGTTGGAGAGGAGCTAGGTTGGAGGGGATGTGGTATAGTGGGTCCACAGCTCTTAATTGAAAATGCCAGTTTTAATAGATAATCGCCGCACTCGCGGCTTAGAGGGGGGTGTGGTAGTGTGGCCAGAGTGGTTCCCAGGAGCTTCGTGATGGCGGTGGTTCTCGCATAAGTGTACAGGTGAGGAGTCGTCTGCATCCATAATTGATGCCGGGAGCTGCTAATCGCCACACCTGATCCACGTCCCCATAATATACAATACAGGGGTGTCGAACTCCAGTCCTGGAGGGCTGCAGTGGCTGCAGGTTTTCATTCTGACCCTTTTACTAATCAGTGACCAGTTTTCACTGCTAATTAACTTCTTTCACCTTCATTTTAATGGCTCTGTTTTTAAGGATTCAGTCCTCTGTGTTTATTCCTTTTTTTATTAAATGGTAGCTATACAGAAATGAGATGTGAAACGAGCCAACAGATGACCAGCTAAACTGAGATTTCAAACTCCAACCAATTTCACTTCAACCAATCTCTTAATATGGTGAGCTGGTCATGTGGCGTCTTGTTTTGTGTCTCATTATTGCTTGGCTGCTAATCTATACTAATAAAAGGCAAACCCCTCACTGACTGACTGACTCACTGACTGACTGACTCACTCATCACTAATTCTCCAACTTCCCGTGTAGGTGGAAGGCTGAAATTTGGCAGGCTCATTCCTTACAGCTTACTTACAAAAGTTAGGCAGGTTTCATTTCGAAATTCTACGCGTAACAGTCATAACTGGAACCTCTTTTTTGTCCATCTACTGAAATGGAGAGCGACTCCATGGACGTCGGAGGCGGATTTGCGTAACGCGTCATCACGGCTCCCACGTAATCACGTGAACTGACTGTGAACGCAGTTAAGTGCAGCTACTGCGGAAACCAAGCACAGTGAAAACCGTAAGTTTAAATTAAGTTTATAGAAACACTCCCGCCGTTTGCAATACCATATTCGCGAGATACAAGTTTAATGAGAGCAGGCAGTCAGCTAAAGAAGGGAATGAATAAATAACTATAATCGTAATAAACGAACAAAAAAATTTAAAAGCAGCACGTGTACTGACTGTGAACACAGTTAAGTGCAGCTACTGCAGAAACCAAGCACAGTGAAAACCGTAAGTTTAAATTAAGTTTATAGAAACACTGCCACCGTTTCCAATACCATATTCGCGAGATACAAGTTTAATGAGAGCAGGCAGTCAGCTAAAGAAGGGAATGAATAAATAACTATAATCGTAATAAACGAACAAAAAAATATGCGCAGGGATATAAATTAAGTTTATAGAAACGCTCCCGTAGATAACCACCCATACAATCAGATTGGGATTCATACTACGAATGCCTGCAATGTAATTACCCCGATCTACATGCTGTCAAATGAATGAACCACACGCCGTAGCACAACGTTAGGGGCTTTGCCTCTAGCGCTGATGTCCGAGGTTCCATTCCCGTAAGGGAGTGCAGTGAGTGTGTACGCCAGATGAGCCCACAATTACGGCGAAACACGTGTCGCGTACTAGATGACTTTGTAACAGAGTTAAAATTGCTGGAGCGAGAAACTTTTAACTGCTGGGTCATGTCGCGTATTCTCTGGTAGGTACACCAAAAAATGTATACATTTATGCATGTAATGGGCAAACAAAAAATGTACTATACCCGAAAGCACTGCAATAGTACTCAATGTATCTTTACTTCTTAAATGCTAACGTTTTACTGTTTAATAATTTATACGCTTCTTATATGTTGTTCAAATTCTTTTATCAAAATACCAGTAACAGCGCACTGCACGATAACGTGGAGTGAATACACTTGACATGAGCAGTCATGTTATTTATCCTCTTTCTCTGTACATTTACCGTTCGTTTGCTCAGAGGTTAATGCGTTTGATGCTTACTGAGCAGCTCTTCACCCTAGCGTCCCGCTTCTTCTCATCTTTCGTCGGCATCTTCTCACATTAAAACTGATTAAGTTACTTTTTGTATTGCGATAAATTAGTATGTTTTCTTTAATTTTTCAGTTAAGCTGGCACTTAAGTCTTCACTCTGCCTCAACAATGATTAGCGAAGGTGGTAGGGAATGAAAACTGCACCCGTACGCATCCGCCCACGGCCGCCCTGGTGCGCGCAGCTGTGAGTTCATTCTACAATAAAATAAAATAAACATAAAAAGACTAATAAAATCATCACCCCAGAAGCGGATAGTAGACGTGACGTAGTATATGTGTACCAAATTTCAAGTCAATAGGTGAAACGGTTTGCGAGCTACAGGTGATTTAAAATCCTAGACAGGCAAACGAATAGCCACGGTAGCGTATTATACAAGAAGATGTTACTGTTTAATAATTTATATTTATATACAATGTGCTTCTTATATATTACTTCATATTCTCATATGATAATGATGTTAATGTTGTTTATATTGATTTCTATGTTATTGTAAGTGCTCTTTATTTGTGGAAAAATAAATTTGGCAATTAACGAACTTATTTTATAAATACTACATTTTATTTTTTTCTCTTGCACTCAGTGAGCGAAGCCACTGGGTAATCAGCTATATATATATACTAGCAAAATACCCGCGCTTCGCAGCGGAGAAGTAGTGTGTTAAAGAGGTTATGTAAACATATATATACATAAACATATATACTTATATACATATCTACATATACACATATCTACATATATACATATATATATATATATACATATAGACATCCACATATATATACATATATCAACATATATATACACATACATATACACACATACATACATACACACATATATACATATATCAACATATATATACACATACATATACACACATACATACATACACACATATATATATATATATAAATATATATATATATATATATATACACATACAGACACATATATATATACATATAGCAAAATACCCGCGCTTTGCAGCGGAGAAGTAGTGTGTTAAAGAGGTTATGTAACCATATACAGTGGAACCTCGAGATACGATCACCTCTGTATACGAGAAATTCAAAATACGAGGAAAGTATGAGCGAAAAATTCAGATCTAAATGCGAGCATTGGCTCGCGTAACGAGCCACGAGCCAGGCTGTGGGTATAGCTCGCGGCTTAGCGAGGGGGCGTGGTAGCAGTTGCGAGCCGCGATCTGCGGTGTCTGCGTTTCTCACTTAAGTGCACAGGTGGGAAACTGCCCACATCCATGATTGTTC
>NC_041399.2:127720926-127798426 GCF_900747795.2 Erpetoichthys calabaricus
GTTTTTATTATGATTAATAGTTTTGATCTAGTCTGAAGTGTTGTGAATTTGTCTATTTAATTTGAAGAAGTATCATTGTCATTTTTGTTCTTGCATGTTGTTATTCCTTTTGTGAATGCCACTGTGTTGTTTATAGTAAATGTGCTGTTGTTAAATAACCCATGTTTTCACATATATGTTATATGGATCTGATGTTTTTGGAGAAGTGTGAATAGCAAAAAAGACATATGGAATCTAAACTTTTCAAAAAGTTTTGCTCATGTTAACAACTCCACAAAGATCACAGTATTGTCGGCAAAGTCATGATCAGTGAATCTTACTTCACTAAGTGCCCCACAGCCACTGAACACCATAACCACAGCCACTGAACACCATAACCTTGCCTAACAGTCCATGCAAGCACTGAAGAGAGTAGGAGCAAGACCACACCTCTGACAAACCTTACAATCAAGTTGGAAAAACACAGAGGTTCTGCCTCCATTCTGCACCGCAGTCATAGTACCAGTGTACAGACCATAATATCCAGCAACCTTGGAGGGATCCAGCGAAGTCTCGGGATGCTCATAGGACAACTCGATCAACTGAGTCAAACGCTTTACAAAAATCAAAAAAAGTTGCAAAGAAACTCTGCCAAAATTTGCATTTGTCCTCGATGAGAACCCTCACTGTTAGGATGCAGTTGATGGTAGAGTTCTTAGGTGTAAAATCAGACTGCTCCAGTCACTGCTAGGTGAGCAAGTAATCAAGGGTACTATTGAGGATAACCCTAGTGAGAGCCTTACCTGGTACTCAGAGCAGTGTTATTCCCCTGTAGCTGCAGCAATTCAGGCAATCACCCTACCCTATCCAGATAAGTTTCTCTCTCTCTGTTTCAGGCCCCACCTCTTCGGAGTAGCAGCGAGCGGAAGCACAGACAGCGGCGTCTTCCACAGGCACGTAACCCACAGCAAACACCTGAACAAGTTCAACTGGAGTAAAACCGACAGCCAACAGGAGAAATAACTGGCAGTGAGAAATCAAAGTCGATCACTCAGCTGGTGCAGGAAACTTAAAGCTGATGGTCTGTTAGTGATTTGGCTGAATGCAGAAAGCGCAGAAGAAAGCACCGAAGTTACTGCAAAACAGAGAAGATGTAAACGCAAGTTTCATATGTTCTCTGCCCGTTCAGGGCACATTTATATGTTGTGTGTCCTGCAGCACGTACAGTTCAGGTTTTCTGGCCAACAACACAGACAGCTTCACCTGCCAAATGTGTTTAGTTAATTTAGAGTTGGTCGGGAAAATACGCAAATTGGAGGACCGCGTTAGGAACCTGATAGCAATTAGGCAAACCGAACATTGGATCGACTTGGTTTGTTTATACAATTCTGCTACTTCTGATTCAGCTTCAGTCTCTCCAGGTCCCACTGTAGTCAGTGCACGGCCGAAGTCAGCAGCACTAATTCAGCCACAGGGCGAGTGGGTAACAGTACGATGGGGGGCTAAGAAGCCAAAATTTAGTCCCTCGGCACCCAGGTCACCAATTCAGACCCAGAACAGATTCTCGGCACTCTGCAGTGCACCTGTGGATACTGAGAATAAGAAAGTGCTCATAATTGGCGATTCCGTAGTGCGGAATTTTAGAATCTCAAACTATGTCAAACCAGCAGTTAATGTTAATGTCACGCTGGAGCCAATATGTCTGACATACAGGCCGCATTGGATCAAGTTGCTGTGGAGTTATGGGTCCACAGCTCTTCCAGCAAAGGCCGTTTTGTTTTAAATAAATAATCGCCGTGCTCGTGGCTTAGCGAGGGGGCGTGGTAGCTGTAGCGAGCCGCAGGGCGATCTGCGGTGTGGGCGTTTCTCACCTAAGTGCACAGGTGAGGGACTGCCCATATCTGTGATTGTTCCTGTGGGGCTAATGGGCTGCAGCTGCCATGTCCTCTCCGCATATATAGAGAAGCGTGAGCAGGTAAAAAGAGAAAAGAAGTAGAAGAGAAAAGGAAAGAAACGGAGGTTGCAGGAGGAGGCAGGAAGCAGTGGAGAGAGAGAGAGAGAGAGAAAGTCGGTGCGGGAGAGCGAGCGAGTGCAGGCGAGTGCAGCAGCTATACAGGTAGCTTGGGTGTTAGGCCGACACCCGAGGAGTAGTAGTAGTGGTGGTCGTTCCCGCAGCGTTGATTTTGAAGGGCGGGAGTGACGGGAAGATGGATGACTCTCTGCATAAGGCCGCGGACGGCAGCGGGAGTTAAGACTTGGGGTGTGTATTCCCCAGCGTGGGTGCCCCGGTCGCTGAGGAACCCAAGTCGCTGTCTGGAAGAGCCTACCGGAGCCAGGTGTCGGTGAGGCGATCCAAACAGCTGAAGCAGGCAGAGAGAAGGTCAGCTGCATGTAGGGCGACTCTCCGGTAGAACAGCCCAGATGGGTGTAGCAGGGGAGCCGCCAGGCTAAACGGAAGACATCGGGCTTTTTGATTTTAAAATATTGCTTCCTGTGCTGTTTTACCTCGTGGTTTTTAGAAGAGTTTTTCCTAATGGATTTTAACCTCCACGTTTGTTCATTTGGTTTTTCACTTGCTTTTTATGGATTATTTATTGACTTTTGATTTATTGAACTTTGACTGCACTTTGGACACGTTTTGATTGTTCTTTTAAATAAAAGCACTTTTGCACTTATATACCATCCCCTTGCTCAATTGTTTATTGCCTCACTGTCTAGCTCATCGGTGACATTACCAACGGTGTTGGGTTCAAGGACTCCCTAACAGCCGATGGGAGCATGGAGCAGAACCCGCATTGTCACAGTTGCCAACGATGAAGTAGCTACCTTACTGCTGCATATCAGCACTAAAGATGTTTATTTACAGCAATCTGAGGTATTAAGGAGGAACTTCATCTCTCTATGCACCAAAGTTAAAAGAAAATGTCAGACTTTAGTTGTATCTGGCCCCTTACCAAGATTATATAGAGGGGATGTGATTTATAGCAGAGTGTGTTCCCTTCACTGCTGGCTAGAAATCTGGTGTTCAAATAAAAGCATATCCTTTATGAACAATTGGGATGATTTTTGGAAAAGGCCTGGATTTTTCAAAAGAGATGGTCTTCATCCTAGCTGGAGGGGATCTTATGTATTATTCCAAAATATGGCAGCAAAAGTGCCAGGCTGACTGATTAGAGCACCATCCAGGCCGCAGTCATGTAATCTTAAATCACAGGCTGTTATTTATCCCAACTGTTACTATCCTGAAGCTGTTACCCATAATCCCTGTTGTGGGGCATCCAGTAAATTTAGTCATGATGCAGACATTAAATTACTTGATAACCAAAAAATAAGGTGTATAATTAGACCAAGATATAAAAACCACACCCTCCACCAGGGGCACCTGTAATAGAAATTTACATCCAATTAAAACAAAACATATATCAACAGTTCAGAAAGAAGCATGCAGTTTTAAATGCTGCTTATTGAACATTCGCTTTCTTGGAAGTAAAGCTGTTTTGGTAAATGATATTATATTAAGTACAAAATATGATCTGTGTCTTCTCACTGAAACCTTGCTTAGTAAATCTGACAGTTCCCCTAGCTGAGGTGTCACCAGATGGATACACTTTCCTTCCTAAGTCTAGAGATTCAGGTCGAGGAGGAAGCCTTGTAATAATTCATTGTAACAAAATGCAAATCACTTCTAAAAATTTAGGTCACCTTACATCCTTTAAGGCATTCATTTTAAATATTAAAACACAATTATAGTGCTAGTCTACAGACCACCAGGGCCATATTCATTGTTTATGACTGAATTTAGCAAACTCTTATCTGATTTGGCTATAAATTATGATCACGAAGTATTGACGAGGGATTTTAATGTACACATTGATGTGGAAACTGACACTTTTAGCAAATGTTTTACTTTTTTGTTAAATTCGATAGGATTTTGTCAGATTGTCAAAGGTCCAACTTATAATCATAACCACACATTACATTTAATTATAACTTACAAAGTTGAAATTCAAAATTTAAATATTACTCCATTAAATTAAGTTATTTCTGATCACTACTTAATTACATTTGATTTAGTCCTGCCCATACCAACACACTCACAGATTAAAACAAAGACAGTGTGACATCTAGATGTAATTCTGATTCAAAATTTATAGATAATTTGAGCAAGTCGAGTGTAATTGTGGAGAGCATTTAGATCAGTTAACATCAAATGTAAACGTGGAAAACAATTTAGATCAGCTAACATCACATTATAATGTGACCTTGAGAGATGCTCTGGACGCAGTGGCTCCCCTTAAGACAAAAGTAATCAAAGCACATAGAAACTCTCCCTGGTTTAATGAGAACACTCAAGCTCTTAAATTAGAGTGTCGAAAACTGTGGCACAGATGGAGATCAACAAAGCTACATGTCTTTCAAATTGCATGGACAGACAGCGTTAAAAAATATAAAAAAGCTCTCTCTTTAGCTCGCTCAGCATACTATTCTACAATAATACAATAATAAAAATCTTCAGGTACTATTTAGAACAGTGGCTAAATTTACAAATGGGAATTCAGATCTACAGTGCAAAATACCAACAGATATTAGCAGTACAGACTTTATGAACGTCTTTAATGAGAAAAATTAAAAATATAAGATCCCAGATCTCAGCATCACAGTGCAAACCACATACTAGCTTGGCAGACCCTGTCTCACAATGCATTCAACACTTTAGTAATTTTAATCCTGTAACTGAGCAGGAAGTCTGAACTTAAATTTCTAAAATGAAAACCCTCTACTCATTCGCTAGATTTAGTGCCAACTAAACTAGTAAAAAGTGCAATGGATGTTGTTTTAGTGCCTATTCCTAACATTATCAATAATTCATTATTGCATGGCACAGTACCTGATGCATTAAAAGTGTCAGTCATTAAACCATTACTTAAAAAGTCAGACCTAAACCCTTAAATTTAACTAAATAATTATAGACCCATTACAAATTTACCCTTTCTCTCTAAAATACTAGAAAAAGTAGTCGCCAATCAGCTTCAGTCACACCTTACGCATTACAATTTATTAGAGAAATTCCAGTCTAGTTTCCGCACTGGTCACAGTACAGAAAAGGCACTAACGTGTGTTGTAAAAGACATTGATATCCTCTGATGAAGGAAACTCCACTACAATTATGTTGTTAGACTTGAGCGCAGCATTTGACACCATTGACCATTCTATTTTACTGCACAGGCTAGAAAATGATGTTGGGCTCACAGGCACTGTGCCCATTTTGTTTAGTTCTTATTTATCAAATCGATTCTAATACGTACAGAAACGTGCTGAAGACAGACAGACAGACAGACAGACAGACAGACAGACAGACAGACAGACAGACAGACAGATAGATAGATAGATAGATAGATAGATAGATAGATAGATAGATAGATAGATAGATAGATAGATAGATTTATTAATCCCCAAGGGGAAATTCACATACTCCAGCAGCAGCATACTGATAAAAACAATATTAATTAAAGAGCAATAAAAGCGCAGTGCAAGGTAAAATAAAATGCAAGGTGGAGAGTACTCCATCATTATACACAAAACTGAGATATGGTGTCCCGCAGGGCTCAGTACTGGGACCTTTACTGTTTTCACTTTACATGCTTCCACTGGAATCTATCATTAGGAAATATGTTAATTTTCACTCGTATGCAGATGACACCCAGTTATACCTTTCTTTTAGAACAAATGAAGTTTCCCAGATGTTGTCTTTAATTAGTTGTGTTAGCGAATTAAAGGAGTGGATGGATGAAAACTACCTATCTTTAAACACAGATAAAACAGAGATATTAATTATTGGAGGGAATGACGCTGATCACAACAATATTTTGTCATCATTTAACTCGGTTGGAATCACCATTAATTTTACTGAATCAGCCTACAACCTAGGAGTTATCTTTTTTACTCTAGCATGTCATTTAAAGCACACATTACAAAGTTGTCTAAATCATGTTTCGCCATCTTAAAAATGTTGGGAAATTAAGGCGCTTTCTAAATAAACAGGATTCTGAGATATTAATTCATGCATTTATTTCTAATAGGATTGACTACTGCAATGCAGTGTTCATTGGATGTTGAAATTGTTCTTTATAGAGCCTCCAGTTAATTCAAAATGATGCTGCAAGAATTATTACAAGAACAAGAAAATATGAACACATAACTCCAGTTCTCAAATCCTTACACTAGTTCCCGGTTAAGTTTAGGGCAGATTTCAAAATCCTTCTTTTAACATATAAAGCCTTAAATGGTCAAGGTCTAGCTTACTTGGCTGAACTTATCATGACTTACAAACCAGAGTGCACATTAAGATCTCAAGATACCAGTCTGCTTATATTTCCAAGGATTAATAAAATAACAGTGGGAGGTTGAGCTTTTAGTTACAGGGCCCCTAAACTGTAGAATGGTCTGCCTGCTACTATAAGAGATGCTCCTTCTGTCTCAGCTTTCAAATCCCGGCTGAAGACTCACTACTTCAGTTTAGCATATCTTGACTACAGCTGCTGGTTAACTGTACATACTGCATCTCTGTTGTTAGTCATTAGCACTAAAACATAAGTAACATGATAGTTATAATTTGTTATTAACCCTCACCTATTCTGTTTCTCTTCTCAGTACTCAAATGTGGCACTTGGTGCCACGGCCCAAATGCCAAGTTGTTTTGCCTGCCTAAAGTAAAGTCATCCCTGATGGAGGATTGCAGGAATTGTCAGGTAGAGGAGTCCTTAAATCGGATTGGCTGGCCCAGCTGTGGAATGGCCAACTGGGGGAGGCAACTTGATGGCTGAGGTCTCCAGGACTCTAAACAAATCCAAATCATATTATGTGATATCATCTACTGTTAACCTCTGCTCTGTACTTGTAATATTTTTATTTTTATACTGTATTGAGGATTACTTGTGTTCTTTTCTGTGTATTTTATTGTATTGACCCCCTTCTTTTTGACATCCACTGCACGCCCAACCTACCTGGAAAGGGATTTCTCTTTGAACTGCCTTTCCCAAGGTTTCTTCCGGTTTTTTCCTACAAGGTTTTTTTTTGGGAGTTTTTCCTTGTCTTCTTAGAGAGTCAAGGCTAGGGGGCTGTCAAGAGGCAGGGCCTGTTAAAGCCCATTGCGGCACTTCTTGTGTGATTTTGGGCTATACAAAAATAAATTGTATTGTATAAGGACTTAGTCCCATTTTTCTGTCAGATGGGGTGATGCTCGTCTCTCAAATGGAAGCAAAGTTAGCTTGTAATGCCAAGAGGATAGCCTTACCACACCAGCCTGGAGAAGCTCACACCAGATACCACAGATCCCTGCATCCTTCCCTAACCTTAGCTGGTTCACCACCTGTGTAATCTCAGTGAAACTGAGTAGTTAACAGCTAATTGGAGGATCAGCCTCAAGAACCGTGGACCCAAAGACATCCAACGTCCTGGCCGGAGGATCAGCTTTCAACAGCTGCTCAAAGAAGCCAGCCCAGCAGGTCACAATGTAGTGTCATCCATAAGGACAGTTCCATCACCTGCCCTTACTGCGACTCACCGAGAATCAGATTCAGATGTGCGTAATGCTTTGATTCCAATGTAAGTAGGATGTGGGTCACTAGACCATAGTGTGTCACTTGCTCACTGATTCCTCTAACAAATGCCTCTTTATCTGCCTTCAGAGCCCTCAAAGTCATCCTTCTCAGTTCCCGGTACAGTTGCCATTAAGCTATGTGCTGCAGCTCCTCTTAATGATATCTAGGTTGCCTTGTGGGATGATCAGGCTTGCAGGCAGCTGGACCAGGCCAAAGGGACGCCCACATAACACCTGGCTGCGGCAGATAGATGGGGGTGGGACTAGACCAAGTGTCTGCCTCAGGGGTCGCCAACCGGGATCCCGAACTGTTTCGTTGTGTGGTGGGTGTGGCAACAAGCTGTACCAGTGCATGCTCTCCAACATGACCTGAGCTGACATAACTGTTTTACATCCAAACCTGTCCCACCACAATCTCACTAGCTCTTTGGTCCTTACTTCTGTGTACAGAACACTGGCAGTAATAAATACATATAAACCAACTGCTAAGATCCTTTGTTTCCTGTTTCTCTTCCTTTCCATCACGAACTTACAAATTCACAGATATACTGAAATGAAACAAAGTAAAGCAGAGTAGTAATCAGTATCTGTTTGACAAAACTGATTGGGCATTTTCAGGATAGACATTTGTACTCAAAACAGATCTGGATCACTTGTAATATTCATTTGACTAGTTAAAAAAAAAAAAATAGATAGGAGGCAGCACGTTCCGCTGCACCATAAATGTAACCTCAAGACTTCTTCGGGCAATGTCTGTTTCATATCGAAATGCAGTATATAAAAAAATGTTAAATGCCTGAAAATGCTAAACATTGGAATCTTAAATATGGGTTCCATTATAAAAAGTTTTATTCTGGGAGAGGTCCCCAACTCCACTATTGTAAGGGGGTCTACAAATTTTACGCTATACCAGTGTTTGTGAACCCTTGAGAGTTTTCTCTGTTTCTGCAAAAATATGTCCTAAAATGTGATCAGAATTTTACACAAGTCCTAAAACTAGATAAAGAGAACTCAATTAAACAAAGGCCACAAAAACATTATATTTTGTCATTTATTTATTGAGGAAAATAATTCAGTGTTACATATTTGTATGTATGTGAAAAGGTATGTGAACCTCTAGAATTATCAGTACATTACAATCAGGTTTAAGCGTGGGAGGCACTGCCCTAGTTAAAGAATACAGATTTGAGTCTCCGCTATCAAAGTCTGATCTTTACCACACAGGTTTGTGGAAGAATGTCAATGCTTCGATTAAAGGAGATTTCTGAGGATTGCATGGAAAATGCTGTTGATGCTCACCAGGCCAGAAAAGGTAATAAAACCATTTCTGCAGAGTTTGGTCTCAACAATGCAGGTCACGTACAGTTGGAGGAAACTGAAAAATATTTTACCATCCCCTTTTGTGGTCAACCAAAAACAAGGTGTGCAATATTCCAGGGGATTACAAAGAAACCCTGGGTAACATCTAAGAATCTAAAGGCCTCATTTACAATGACTAATGTGTTCGTTCTTCACCATTAGGCCTGGGTAAAAATATTGATTTTCCGATTAATCGTTATTTTTCATTTACATAATGTGTGTGGACTCCGATGTGGTTAAATTATGGCAAATTTTGAATGAGTGAAATGCTGTGAATGTTTTTTTTTTTTTTCTTTTTTTTTTTTGAAGAGCAATGAAATTTTATTCCAAATCTTACAAATAATGATGTTAACTGTTCTGTACTAATCAAGTACTTCTTAAATGTCATCCCATTTCTTTTTAAATGTCACCCCATGCTTATGCATATGTTATGAAGTCACTACATAGACACCCTTCAAACAAAGTGTCACATTATATAATGTTTTATATGCATGGTTAAGTAATTTCTATAAGCCACCACTTCAAATATATCAGTGCACACTAATTCAGTCAAGATAAATTCAATATCAAATCGAATCGGGCATTGTGAAGCGGAATTGAATCGAATCGGGACATCAGTGCTGATATCCAGCCCTGATCACCATAAGTCTAGCATCAGGAGAACACTGAACAACAAAGGTGTGCATGGCAGGGCTGCAGGGAGAAAGCCACTATTTTATAAGATGAATATTGCTGCACATCTAAAATTTGCTAAAGACCATGTATATACCCAAAAGGCTATTGGAAGAATGTTCTGTGGAGGGATGAGTCCAAAATAAAACTTTTCGGTTTGAATAAGAAGTATTATATTTGTCGAATAACAAAAAAAAATTAATTACAGCATATGAACCTTACCACACCTGTGAAGCACAGTGGCAGAATAATCATGGTTGTGGTAGTGTGATTATCATGGTTTGGGCATGCTTTGCTACCTATGGACACACCGTTGGCTTGCAATTATTTATGAGACTATATATTCTGAATTGTACCAGTAAAATCTACAGAATAATGTCAGGTTATCCAACCATGAACAGAAGCTCAAGGGAAATTGGGTCAAACACACAAGTCATTCTACCAAAGAATGATTAAAGCATGTTTTGCTTTAATGGGTAGCCAAGTTAAATTACTGACCTTAATCTTATAGAAATGTCGGGGAAGAACCTGAAGCAAATAGTTCATGCAAGGAAGGCCAACAAAATCCTGAGTTGAAACAAGGAAGAATAGGTTAAAATACCTCTAAGTGGATGTGCACGGCTGATCAACAGTTACAGGAAACGTTTGGTTGAAATTACTGATGCATAAAGGGATCACACCAGTTACTGAATGTAGATTTTTGCACACACAAATATGTGTGGTGGATGGCCGGGGCCCTTGCCCTGCCAGGACACCTCTTCCTTGCATGGTCCGGGGGAACAAGCATGGACAGAGCATTACCTCCCCCGGAACACTAGTTGGCAGCCCCCCGGGTGGCAGCAGTGCCTCGGACTACTGCAGAGCTTCATGGGAGATGGAGTTGGATATAGCCCTGTTGGGATCCAGAAGCTCTGCCAGGGGGCACTGCAGGTGTTCCTGAGCCCATGTGGGCGGTTCTCCTGCCACACCCTGAAGTGAGGCAATGAGCACCTGGAACACTTCGGGTGACTTATATAAGGGGTCAACACAGACTACTTAGTGAGCCAGAGTCGGGAGGAGGAAGACAATGCTTGCCGGGAGGAGTGGAGGAGAAAAGAGAAGAGAGAGAAAGTATTGTGTATAATCGTTGTGCTTATTGGGACTGCATTGTGCCTGTGGGAAACGGGGAAGACATTGCTCACAAGTGAAGAAAAAGAAAATAAAACATTTCTGTTTTATCAGTGTGCCTCCTGCGTCTGTGTCGGGTTGAGTGGCTGCTACGCCCTCTATCTTTGTTACATATGTTATATTGGATAATTTTCCTCCATAATTATATGAACAAGTATAATGTTTTTATTTCATTTATTTAATTGTCTTTTCTTTATCTAGTTTTAGATACAGAAAAACAGAAAAATCTAAAAGGTTCACAAACTTTCTAGCACCATAGTAGTGAATTGTTGCTCACAGTTTAAGGCAACGTTTGACAGTCCCTGGAATACTGCAATTCCAATGCCAAGACTTTCATTCATTCTGGAAGACTTGTCAACTTCAACGGTGTACAGCCTAAAAGAAAAATATATACAAAATGTACTGAAATCAAGATAAAAAAAAGTCATTTTTCTATGTCATAAATTTTAGGCAACCCTAGTTAAAATGAGATTAAATAAACAGAAATACCTTATTATATAAATTGGATTATGCCAAATTTCTCCCTTTGGAACAAAAAAAGTACTATTTATTGTTTAGTCATTATGATTATTATTTACTTTATTGATAACAAAAATGTCTTAAGCATATGAAATAACTTTTCTTTCAGAAAATTTAGATAAATTTATTACACACTACAAATTTGGTCTGAGCATCCTTGTTGCAATCATGGTGTGGCAAGAAATAAAATCCTTACAGCCTACAGATCAGTTAGTACACCAAAAGCTTAACTTGAAGATTTAGCTTCAACTTCAGCATCACAGAACTATCCAATTTCCTTAAAACTGCTGCTGTGGATTCATTAATCAATCTGATGATAAACAAGATCAAGACTAATATGAGTAAACAATTAAACAGGATATTAAGAATAACCAATCAGTCACATGTCTGGACAACTTGCCTTCGCACAGAGAACAATGAATGAAACATAAAAATTGTATCAAGAAATTTAAATGCAGAATGTCAGGATAGCAGTCCATCACCTGAAACATAACAAAAGCTGAAAAAACAGGACAGTTACCCAAAACACAGGAATAAATCAACAGTAACTTAAACAGACAAACATTCATGTTATGGTATGGCTAAGGCAAGAGTCTAGACCTAAGCCCAATTGAAATGCTGTGCTCTTTCATGACCTGAAGAAAATCATTTATGCAAGAAAGCCCATAAATTTAAATGAACGGAAATGGTTATGTAAGAAGGAATGGTCAAAAATTCCTTCTGACCATTGTGGAAGTCTGATTAGCAACTACATGAAGTTCCTGGTGGAGGTTATTTCTGCTGAAGGAGGTTGTACCATGTGTGAAATAGAAGGGATCACATACTTTTTCCAGTCTAGACTGTTAATGTTTAAATAATGTGCTCTGTCTTGACATGAAAATATTAACAATTATTTGTGTGACATTGGGGGGGGGCACAGTAGGGCGCAATGGGTAATGCTGCTGCCTCGCAGCTAGGAGACCTGGTTCGCTTCCTGGGTCCTCCCAGCGTGGAGTTTGCATGTTCTCCCTGTGTCTGCGTGGGTTTCCTCCGGTACTCCAGTTTCCTCCCACAGTCCAAAGACATGCAGATTAGGTGCATTGGCGATTCTAAATTGTCCCTAGTGTGTGCTTGGTGTGTGGGTGTGTGTGATGTGTGTGTGTGTGTGTGTGTGTGTGTGTGTGTGTGTGTGCACGCGCCCTGCGGAGGGCTGGTGCCCTGCCCGGGGTTTGTTTCCTGACTTGCGCCCTGTGTTGGCTGGGACTGGCTCCAGCAGACCCCCGTGACCCTGTAGTTAGGATATAGCGGGTTGGATAATGGATGGATGGATGTGTGACATTGGTTTTTGTATACAGTAGACCCCTGCAAATTCGCGGTTCAGAGTTCGCGGCCTCAGTCATTCACAGATTTTTCCTTAGAACCTATCTAATAATTGTTAGAGGAAACCGCAAATATCCTCTACAATTTTTATGGCTTTTTTCGTGGCAATACTGAACTGTAGAGAGAACAGGAAGCAACTGTAGAGGAAAATGTGGCTTGGAATGGTGAAAGTAACCAATAGAATTTGAAAGTGCAACGCCCAGCAGTCCCTGCAGTAGCTCTGATTGGTCTTCTGCTGAGGGTGCTGGGGCTGTTGGGGTCAAAGGATTTCAGCTTTTAAAAAGGGGGACGATGACCAAAAAAAAGTTTTTGTACTTATTTGTTTTCATTACATTCTTTATTTGCTGTTTGATTACCGGTTTGCTTTGTTTCTGTCTCTGTTTGTGAGTGTGTGCGGGTCGGGCCAAGGCTAGGTGCGTCCCTGGAATCTCCACCATAAAAATAAATAAATCGCTGACTTCTCGACAGTGTAAATCTTAGCGGCACCAGACTGCTACAGCGTTATTCATTTCTCTCTGCTGCTGATTGACTGTGATGCATCGCCAGCTGAGTGTTCTTGTGTTTTCCGTTTTGTTCTTCTTAACCCTTAAACCTCCACAACCAGCTAAAGTCGTTTCCCAGTGCCATTTGCGCGCACTGCAGGAGCTGATCAGTCAGTGCCGTACATTCATTGAGCAGCCAGCTCATGACCACTGCCAGCCCCCTTGTGAGCAGGAGGGCTGAACGCACCCCTAGAAGACACGGACGCTCCTCAAAAAACCCCTCTTAAAAACGCTGATAGACTACCTTCACATTGCCCTCTTACTTGCTGGGCTTACTTGCGGCTGCTCTGTCGCGTGATATGCTTCATGCGCGACGCTACGCATACTTAAATGCCTGAACAGCACCTGTCCTTTTTGGCTGATTGCTTTGTTTCTCTCTCCTCCCCAGACATCCTCTGCTCCTGTTGGGAGTTCCGCTCCCGTTGTGCTCCCCTATGATGTTTGTCTATTCTTTAACCGAGAACTAACTGCATACTGAGCTCATTTTTCTTCTGAAAGATACATGTTTGTTTGAAGTGTTTGAATAAAGTTCCTGTCTCTACAATCTCCTGTGTTTCTGTGCAAATCTGTGACCCAAGTGTGACACTCTGCAGAAGCCCCCTGCACCTTCTAAGGTTTCTGGCAATGAAAACGCACTTGCATGAATTACAGTACATAAAGTGGTAACATCTGCATTTTACATTCTAGCACTGCGGGAGACATAGCAGTACAGTATACAGGTTTACCTTTACATTCTTTATTTTTAGGTAATGTATTAAGCTGAGTTTGAATTTAAATTGAAGTGTTTTGGGGGCATATGTAGGGTTTGAACTATAAAAATAGGCATTTTTTTTAACCACACCCAAAATTCGCAGATTTTCACAATTTGCGGGTGCTCTAGGAACATAACCCCCACAAATTTTGGGGGTGTACTGTACTGCATTTGTCTAATACTGTAACTTAGTTGTCTATCAATTGATGATAAATTCACCTAGAAATCCAGGAAACTCCAAAAGAGTATACAAATCTAAACCTGTAAATGTAATTAAGGATCATTTTATGATGATCATGTATACTGAATTATGTGTATATAAATTAATTAAATGAATATCCTTTCTACTTGTTCACATCCACTACAGGCTCAGGATGGTCACATCTGCTGTCTTCTCATGACAATAACAGTTCTAATAGTGCACTAAAAGGTAAACTGCATTATTACATGATTAATATTTATGAATGTAACATAAATCCCAATAGATCCACATGTATATAGAGTTAAAATGTCAAGGGCTATTTTTATTATGCATCTGAAACCAGTGTCAGAAATATTGCATTGTTACAAACAAAACTTACAAAAATAAAATATAAAGTGTTATAAAAATAATGTAAATAATAAAGTATATCACAATTTACAAAATGTGCAATACATAGCAGCAAAAGTAAAGTATATTTGTTTGATATCAGAAACCCATGTTATAAAATAAGGAACTTAGACAATAAGGATACTCCAGCTATTACAACATGTGCATTGCAGGGAAAAAATAAAAACAGCAACTGCCCCTTCTTGCCACATTCTAAACCTTTTATAAATAAGGATTATGAACAGAATGATCTATAGCACTTTTTGCTGTGTAACTTATCTACTCACTCAGTTTCTCTGCTTTCCATAGCAAAGGCTCTCACTGCACGGACATTACCAAGGGCTTCATCAGCAACTCCAGTAGCTCGAGCAACCTAATAGTAAAAACATTGTTACTTTACACTTACATTCAAATATAAAATTGAATAAAAATAAATGGAAAAACCTTGTTATTGAACTGAAGTCTTGTTTTGCCAACAGGCTAATAAATTCTAAAATACTGCAACTGATCCTAGATTAATTTTATGTCAGGGAGGATAAAAACATCTTGCTACCTGAAGTCAATAAAATGAAAATTAAATTCTCACTATTTTATTTTTGGAATCAACAGATATTTTTCTTACAACAGCAAATGATGATGGGTGAAATTATGAAGAATGCTGAACTGGAAGGAGCTCATAAAGTAGATAGTGAAACACTGAAGAATGTGAAGCTACAAATTACCAAGCCATGGCAGCTCAGCCTGCAGAAAGACATTCCTTATCATCCTCCTTTTAACACAGACAAGAGATATACAGTGGTGTTAAAGAACGTTTAATTTTTTTTCATATATCTAACCAAAAATACACTATGATCAAGTTAAAATGAGATTCAATCTTGCCTAAAGAAGGGGCCTGAGTTGACTCGAAAGCCTGCATATTGTAATCTTTCTAGTTAGCCAATACAGTGGAACCTCGGTTCATGAACGTCTCGGTACACGTACAAATCAGTTTACAACCAAAAAGTTCACCTAGCTTTTGCCTCGGTTCATGACCACACACTCAGTACACGAACAAGCCAGGTTCCCTTTCGGTTTGTACATGTTCAGTCTCTCCCTGTGCATTTTCTGTGCAGCGAGCAAGAGAGAGAACGAGAACGCGACACACATGCACACACACACAGGCAGCGTGAGAGAGAGGCGTGCACACACACAGGAGCACACTAGAGAGACACACACACAGGCGCTCCAAGCTCGCAAAAGAGAGACACACGCACACACACACAGGCGCAGGCAAGAGAGAGAGAGAGTGAGCGAGCGAAAGAGGGAGGGACGCATAAGGTAGAGAAGGCTTGATTTTGTTTTCAGTTCTGTTTACAGTGATGGGTTCGTAACCTGTATTGTTGCAATGTTACTTTTCTTGGTGGTTTATTAAATTACGGATTTTTCAAATGTTCATTTTTCCCCTGTACTTAAAACTCATTTAAAAAAAAGCGTTTTTAGTGAGCGGTTCCTAGCACTATAGCGTGAACTATTGCAGTGTTAGTTTTCTCTGTTGTTCAAGGTTTTCTCAGTGTTATTCAATGTTTTTACATTTAGTTTTATGCATTCTATGGTATAATTAACTATATTTGTGCTTAAAAATATATATATATTTACATACAGTTCGTACGGTCTGGAACAGATTAATTGTATTTACATACAATCCTATGGGGGAAATTGCTTCGGTTCACGACCAAATAGATTTACGACCAGAGTTTTGGAACGAATTATGGTCGTGAACCGAGGTTCCACTGTAAATGGTGTCATTTTGCTTAACTTTTCACTGCAGTTAAAATGACATAAAGTGAACACAATAAAATACTGCAAATAACACACAAAATAACACTTTTTCATTAACTTATTAACATGATTAAATTTTCGACATCTTTTTTTGGAAAAAGTATTTGAACCTATACTTTCAGTAACTGCTCTGATGGTCTGGAGCAGTAAGGACTTCAATTAAATGTTTTACAGTAACTTGATCAGTTGTCCTTACAGAATTGATTCATTTAAATGATGTAGGTGGACTTTCTTGCTTGAACTCCCTACCTCAGGTTCTGTGACAACATACTGAATCTAATGCATTAAGGTGGCTTTGACTCGATCATCCCAAAATGTTTCAACCATTCTTTGGTTTGTGTATTTGACTGACTTGTGTGTTCATTACCTTGCAAGACTCACATTTAGTTGAGTTTTAACTCACAGAGGGATACCCTCTTGAATGATGACAAGCCATCCTAGTCCTGCAACATCAAAACTGGCCCAAACCCTGATACTGCCATCACCAAAATGAGGTTTTTATTTTAGAATGCAAGGTTTGGTTTTCGCCAAAAACAGCATTTTTCATTTAGGTCAAAAAAATTTTTTATCAGCTTATCTCTCCACAGCACATTCTTTCAGAAGTTTTCCAGTGGTGCCTTCCTTGTGGACTTGATGTCCCCCCATGCACACCATTCTTGATACTTGTTTGCCAATGGTGTACTCATGAATATTAACATTATTAGCCAATGTAAGAAAAACTAGCAGGACCTTAGATGTTACCTCAATGACCCTTGTGATCTCCCAGAATATTATACGTCTTACTCTTAAGATGATTGTTGTTGGATTGCTACCCCTGGGGAACAGTACAAATTGCGTTGAAGTTTCTCCTTTTGTACACTATCTTCTTGACAGTAGACTCCGAGTGCCAGCTATTTAGGGGCGTCAAAACTACGGTACTTTCCTTTTTTTTTGTTCCTTGAGGAGGCGCAAAAAAAAATTTCATTCAGCTTTGGGGCATCAAATTTTTCACCGCCCCGGACAACATGATCTCCAGCTACGCCACTGATATATAGATATTAATTTAATGCACAAATTTTACAATAAATTTTCATTTTTTATTATAAGTATACATTTATTATAATACATACATAAAAACTATACTATATTTACTTTTATGCAATCTTAATAATTATTATAACATAATGACTGATTAATGTGATACCTGCGCTTGTTTCAATGAACACAAAAGTTTTATATTCGGCTCAATATTTGACAGCGCAACCCGAAGTTCTTGGTCAAGATCTTTTAAGCATGACCGCTTATCATTTTTAATTAACACAAGAGTTGTTTGTCTTTTTTGGCGTAACCGGGATGGTTTGAATTTAGATGGCGATTTAGTTTACTGGGTGCCATTGCCTCGTTTGATAGCTGATTGCCACAAGTGATGCATTGTGGCTTTGGAGCCATTTCGTCACCACACCACGAGAATCCATATCGAATGTAGTCTTCGTTGTACTTCCTTTTCACAATCTTCTTTGTTTTTTTTTGCAACACTTGTGCTGGGTTCTTCATCATCTGTACGTGAAGACGAATCTTTTCCACGTAAAAATGTATCCTTATTTAAAGGGGTATAAAACTAAATATGAATCACACGAAGAACGTTAACCATACACAATTCAGCAACACAACTAATAGTAATGAATGATAACTACTGTCGCAAGACGAGTGAATACGACGTAGCACGGCTAATACGTCGGCTTGACTTGAATCTAGGTGAGGGCACGGAGCGCTCTGCCTATCAAAGCATACTACGTAGTTGTCTGCCGACTACGTAGGGCCTACGTTGTAGGCGCCAGGCGATGGGATTTATTATTTCAGAGAAATGACACATAAAATTATGAAACCTTTAAAAGGCTATTTACGCGAATATTTAATTGCATGTATTCTCGTTATTGTGTTTCTAAGGAGGACCGTTGAAATATTATTTAGTTAGAAAATTGTCTTATTTGACCGCGTCACACCTGTATCGGCTCAAGGCACACCAGTGTGCCGTGGCACACCGGTTGCGGAGCACTGCTGTAAACGATTTGAAGTCAGCATCCAACATGTTGCTGGTATTCTTGGTCTGTATTTGAATGCTTCTGTCTGATGAATTAATATTTATGAATTTTATAGATTCAGTATATATTATATTATATATATCATATTATATATATATATATATATATATATATATATATATATATATATATATATATATATATATATATATATATATATATATATATATATATCTATGTACAGTCATACTGGAATTTAATCTTCCAAAATTAATAACAGTGGAACAAAAAAAAGTTACTCAGTTCCAATTTTTAGCTCATATACTATTTTAACTGCTGTCTAAATGTAAATACTACTGCCTAGAGCAATGTATAGACTGAAATGCTGATAGAAACGACTTTCAACTAATTTTTGTTATCGCAGCTTTCCTGTAGCATTTCTCCAATTCTCCCTTGCCTCACACAGACAGGCGTATGCATACAGACATTCTTGGGAACCTCTCTGCAAAACATAACCTCTGTATGTGCCCCGAATGTCCCTATGTGGACTCCTCTTAACAGAAGGCACAGTATTTACTGTTTTAAAGTGCCACGGTATCTTTACTTTAGACTCCAATGTACTAAATGAGTAGAGCCAATTATCCTTGTTTTCACTTAAGAGATTTTATTACTGAAACATATACAGTATAAGGCAAGCATGCTTGTACTGCTTGTACTGCTTACAAGCAACAGGCTAAAAGTCTAAAGACATTTGTTTGTGTGTCACATCTTCTGACAGTTGAGACAATTTTGTAACTATCAGGTGTGAGCTTGGGTCTGAACACCATCACACAAACACCAGCACTTTATCAAACACACATTTATTAAACAAGTTCCACACAGTACACAGTGCCCCAAGCACCAATTGCCCTCCACAGGCCTTTCTCTTAATGTTCGTGGACCGCCTTTCCTCTCCTCATGGGAGCTTCATCCTGCTCCCACTCCCAACTCTAGTTCCCTGACTGGAGTGAGGCGGCCCCTTTTATTCCCACCCGGATGTGCTCCAGGTGCCTGATGACACTCTTCCGGCAGCACTTCCTGGTGTGGCGGAAGTGCTGCACTTGCACCCAGAAGCACTCTGGGCGTCCCTGGAAGATCCTTCCTCCACCTTCCCAGGTGTGGCGGAAGTGTCGATCTCCCGGGCTCCACGACGCTCAGGGCGTCCCCTGGTGGTGGCAACAGGCCCCAGTCGGCTTGAGGCTCCTTGGTCCTTCCTTGTGGTCCCCTCAACATCCAGGGCAGTTGCCCCCTAGTAGCCCATGGGACGTATAAGCCACCTCCCAGTCCTTCTAGGCGACCCGGCTGGGTCTGACCCCCAGCCTCCTGTGACACAGGTTAAGGCCAGGTGGGAAACAATATATACAGTATATTTAAAATAACAATTATTAAAGTATTTTAATTTTCACAAAAAACTGAAGATTGCATTTATATCAGAGTATATTTAAAAATTAAGTAAATCAAATAATTGGAGTGGAATGGTGGTGCAGTGTTCAGCACAGTTCCAGAGCTCTCTGGGTTCAAATCCAGGAACTATTTTTGGGGAATATGCACATTTTTCTAGTTTCAGCTGTTCGCCCATATTACTAAAACATGCAGGATTAACTGATTACTGGCCTGGTATGAATGAGTGTGGGTGTGCACAAATGTGCCCTCTAATGATTTTTCAGCCGGTCCAAGAACAGACATCTGCCCTTCTGAGCCTTGCAGTAAAAAGCTGATGATAAAATGTATAGATAGAAATAAAATAATGCAGGATTAAACTGAAATTAAGATTACGAACTACTGTATCATTCAAGGACTAATATTGTGTATACCTAAAATTAGCTGCTACTTTGTTACAAACAAAAGATAAATCAATTACATAGTTACTAATACAACTTTTTTGTTTTTTGGTGGTTTATATATACCTGCTCTTGTGCTCTTCGGGAGAGTTTCCTCAGAAATGATCCAATTAGGGCACCTGTTGCAACCAGGCATGGCACCACCACCACCATGACAGTGGTCAGTTTGGGAGAAATCAGATAAAGGGACACAAAGCAACCTGCTGTCTGAGTGATGCTGCGCAATCCCTAATAGAAAAGAAATACATTTAGAGCCAGCAATTACAAATGATGTATTCAAAGTCAGTATGTAAAAAAATAATAACTAAATCCAATTACGCTCAGTAATAATCACTGAAATTCTCACATTCTAATTTGTTTAATAGTTCTGGCAAATATGATAAAGTGGATATGACAGTTATATTTCATTAAAATAAAGCTGTGTTCAATTGTGAAATGTTCATAATTAAATTCTCATTATTTTGGTTTTCAAGAGATATAATATCCGAACTGTGATATCTTTTTCTTTTTATTTATTTATTAATTAATGTAAGCAGTATTATACTGTACAATGGCATTGCTAATCTTGGATTATAAAGGGTTACAGCAGGTGCAAATTTAATTTGCAATATGTAAAACCATTTTACAGTCCCTCCCTTTCAAAGATCCAAGAGGGTAGTGGGAAAAGGATCTCTTACTCAATATCAATATCTCAGAAAAGGAGTGGAAGGTAGCAATGCAAAGAATTCACTCGAGCTCCATATGTGCAAAGCATACAATTATTCAACTCAAAATTATATATTGAGCACATCTGTCTCTTTAAAATTGTCCAAAATGTTTCCAGGGGAAGATCCAACCTGCAAACTCTGCAATCAAGTTCCAGCCTCACTGGGCCACACGTTTTGGGTGTGCACCAAATTAACATCATTCTGGACCAAACTTTTTAAATACCTTTCAGACAGACTTGGTGTCACAATCCATCCTAACCCATTAACAGCTGTGTTTGGTGTACTTCCAGATGGGCTTAAAGTGGAGAAGAACAAACAAACTGTCATTGCCTTTACTACACTATTGGCACATAGACTTATCTTGCTCAACTGGAAGAATCCTAACTCTCCTCTTTTAAGTCAGTGGATAACTGAGGTTTTATACTATTTGAAATTGGAAAAAATCAAATTCTCACTTAGAAGATCTATGCAGAACTTTTTCAAAACCTGGTAGGATCTAATTAATAACATTTTAGATTAAGCTCTTAAAGCACTGAGGAAGCATTCTCTCCCCATTTCTTTCTCTTCTCCATTTATCTTTATCCACTTATTAATTCATCGATTTACTCAGTTTTACTAGCTTAAAGTTTTACTCTGTTAGCCAGGGGTGGGGGTTGATTTGTTTTCAATCCTATTTTTGTAAAAATTGATCCATTTGTATGGAATGTTGTGTGATTACAATAAATTCAATAAAATTAAAAAAAACAATTTTGCAATTGTTCTCTTTAGCTAACTTCTGGGCATAAACAAATTCATTGCTTAGTCTGAAATTCTTGCTATCCTGCTTCTATACCCATTCTATAAATTCAGAGTTAAGCTCTATTAGGGAAATAAGCAAAAACCTATATTCTATCCAAATTATTCTGAATATCGCACATCCTAGTAAACCTTCTCAGGGAGCTGGACATACCCTTTATATATAAAAATGATAGATTTAAAATAAAAAACAAAAAAACATGCTTAAACTGCTGTATGTTGCTTATATGCAATAGTTATACTTAATGTTTCTTTATAGTTAGTCAATCTTAACAAAACTAAACATTAAGTGTAGAAAGCTTTTTTCTTGGTATGACTTTTCAAATTACTTCAACTTTATAGAAAAAAGGGAAACATTAGAAACCTTTTGTTCTTGTTACGAATTTAGTATCGGACTGATGAATATCCTTTTTTTCTTAATAGAATATTCATGGGGAGTCTTCCTCTTCTTTCAGCTGCTCCCGTTAGGGGTTGCCACAGCGGATCACCTTCTTCCATATTTTTCTGTCCTCTGCATCTTGTTCTGTTACACCTACATGTCCTCTCCCACCACATCCATAAAACTCCTCTTAGGCCTTCCTCTTACCTGGCAGCTCTATCCTTAACATCCTTCTCCCAATATACTCAGGCATCTCTCCTCTGCACAAGTCCAAACCAACGCAATCTCGCCTCTCTGACATTGTCTCCCAACTGTCCAACTTGAACTGACCCTCTAATGTACTTGTTTCTAATCCTATCCATCCTCGTCACACCCAGTGCAAATCTTAACATCTTTAACTCTGCCACCTCCAGCTCTGTCTCCTGTTTACTGGTCAGTGCCACCGTCTCTAACCCATATAACATAGCTGGTCTCGCTACTGTCCTGTAGACCTTCCCTTTCACTATTGTTGATATCCATCTGTCACAAATTACTCCTGACACTCTTCTCGACCCATTCCACCCTGCCTGTACTCTCTTTTAAACCTCTCTTCCACAATCCCCATTACTCTGTACTGTTGATCCCAAGAATTTAAACTCATCCACCTTTGCCAACTCTACTCCTTGCATCCTCACCTTCACTGACCTCCCTCTCATTTATACACATGAATTCTGGCTTGTTCCTACTGACCTTCATTCCTCTCCTCTCTAGAGCATATCTCTACCTCTCCGGGGTCTCCTCAACCTGCTCCCTACTATCGCTACAGATCACAATGTCATCAGCAAACATCATAGTCCATGGGGACTCTTATCTAATCTCGTTAGTCAACCTGTCCATCACCATTGCAAATAAGAAAGGGCTCAGAGCCAAACCCTGATGTAATCCCACCTCCACCTTGAATGCATCAGTCACTCCTACTGCAGACCTCACCATTGTCACACTTCCCTCATACATACTCTGTACAACTCTTACATATTTCTCTGCCACTCCCGACTTCCTCATACAATATCACAACTCCTCTCGAGGCACCCTGTCATATGCTTTCTCCAGGTCCACAAAGACACAATGCAACTCCTTCTGGCCTTTTCTATACTTTTCCATCAACATCCTCAGAGCAAACATCACATCTGTGGTGCTCTTTCTTGGCATGAAACCATACTCCTGCTCACTTACCACCACCTCACTTCTTAACCTAGCTTCCACTACTCTTTCCCATAACTTCATGCTGTGGCTCATCAATTTTATCCCCCTTTAGTTACTACAGTTCTGCACATCCCCCTTATTCTTAAATATCGGCACCAGTACATTTCTTCTCCACTCCTCTGGCATCCTCTCACTTTCCAAGATTTCATTAAACAATCTGGTTAAAAACTCCACTGCTATCTCTCATAAACCCCTCCGTGCTTCCACAGGAATGTCATCTGGACCAATGGCCTTTCCATTTTTCATCCTCTTCATAGCTGTTCTTACTTCTTCCTTGCTAATCCGTTGTATTTCATGATTCACTATCTCCACATCATCCAACCGTCTCTCTCTCTCTCGTTCTCTTCATTCATCAGCCTCTCAAAGTACTCTTTCCATCTCCTCAACATACTCTCCTCACTTTTGAGTACATTTCCATCTTTATCCTTTATCACCCTAACCTGCTGCACATCTTTCTCAGCTCGGTCCCACTGTCTAGCCAATTGGTACAGGTCCTTTTCTCCCTCCTTAGTGTCCAACCTCTCATACAACTCATCATATGCCTTTTCTTTAGCCTCTCTCTTCACCTTGTGCCTTATCTCCTTGTACTCTTATATACTTTCTGCATCTCTCCGACTATACCACTTCTTCCTCGCCATCCTCTTCCTCTGTATACTCTCCTGTACTTCCCCATTCCACCAACAGGTTTCCTTTTCCTCGTTCCTCTGTCCAGATGTCATGCCAAGCACCCTTTTTGCTGTCACCCTTACTACATCTGCTGTAGTTGCCCAACTGTCAGGTAACTCTTCACTGCCACCCAGTGCCTGTCTCACCTCCTCCCTAAACTCAACCTTGCAGTCTTCCTTTTTCAACTTCTACCATTTGATCCTTGGCTCTGCCCTCACTCTCTTCCTCTTCTTGATCTCCTACATCATCCTACAAACCACCATCCTATGCTGCTTAACTACACTTTCCCCTGCAACCACTTTATAGTCTTCAATCTCCTTCAGATCAGCTTTTCTGCATAGGATGTAATCTACCTGTGTGCATCTTCCTCTACTCTTAATAATAATAATAATAATAAATTTTATTTATATTGCACTTTATATTTTAGCAATCCCAAAGTGCTACAGAGTAAAAATAGAATAATAAATAAAAAAACAGAAGAATCTATAAAATACTTTAACAAAATGACTTTCTAAAAAGATGAGTTTTTAGGTTTCGCTTAAAGGCCTCAGTCGACTGTGGGGCTCTCAGGTAATCAGGGAGGGCATTCCACAGCCTCGGCGCCACAGATGAAAACACCCTGTCACCCATGCTGCTGAGCTTAGTTCTGGGGACTTGAAGAGTGTTAGTGTGTACAGAGCGGAGGGAACGTAAGGAGTTATGAGGGGTAAGGAGTTCCTGTAGATAAAGAGGGGCATGTCCATAAATGCACTGATGGGTAAGAAGGGAGACCTTGTACTCTATTCTGAATGAAACAGGGAGCCAGTGAAGGGTTTTCAGGATTGGGGTGATGTGATCATGCTTTCGCACCCTCATCAGGATCCTGGCAGCGCTGTTCTGAATATACTGGAGTCTCTGGATACTCTTGCCAGGAATCCCAATGAGGAGCGCATTACAGTAATCCAGCCTGGAAGAGACAAAGGCATGGACGAGCTTCTCTGCATCTGCCAGGGTGAGTAATGGGCGGAGTTTGGCGATGTTCTTGAGATGGAAAAAAGATGACTTACAGAGATATTTGATGTGGGTGTCAAAAGTAAGTTGGGAGTCCATTCTAACACCCAAATTAGTAACAGATGTGGAAAGAGGAATATTTTGGCCAGAGAAAGTAATACTGGTGATGGTAGAAGAGCGAAGATGATGTGATGTACCAACTAAGATGGCTTCTGTTTTGGATCTGTTCAACTGAAGAAAATTAAGCCTCATCCATGCCTCTATCTCCTCCAGGCAGGTAGACAATGTAGATGTTGGCAGAGGAGCAGTAGAGGAGGTGGGAGTAGTCCTGAGGTAAAGCTGAGTGTCATCGGCATAGCAATAGAACGATAAACCATGTCTGCCAATGACAGTTCCAAGGGGGAGCATGTAGATAGTAAAAAGGATAGGGCCCAGCACAGAGCCCTGTGGAACACCACAGGTGACGTTGTGGGTGTGGGACTTTGCGCTGCCAAGGGCGACATGCTCAGTTCTGCCAGTCAGGTATGATGTAAACCAATTTAGAACATTTCCTGAGAGTCCAATAGTGTATTGCAGGCGGTGAAGAAGGATGTTATGGTCTATTGTGTCAAAAGCAGCTGTCAGGTCAAGGAGGATAAGTAGTGAAGGTGAACCAGTATCTGCCGTCATCAGAAGATCATTGGTGACCCTGACCAGGGCTGTTTCGGTGCTATGGCCAGGGCGAAAACCAGACTGAAACTTTTCAAACAGATTGTACTCTTGTACGTCACCCTATGTTCCTCCCTCTTCTTAAAATACATATTCATCACAGCCATGTCCATCCTTTTGGCAAAATCCACTATCATCTGACCTTCTTCATTCCTCTCCTTGACACCATACCTACCCATCACCTCCTCGTCTCCTCTGTTCCCTTCACCAACATGTCCATTGAAATCTGCTGCAATTGCCACTTTCTGTCCCTTGAGTACACTGTTCATCACTTCATCCATCTCACTTCAGAAATCATCTTTCTCATCCATTACACACCCAACTTGCAGGGCATATGCACTAACAACATTCATCATCACACCTCCAATTTCCAGCTTCATAATCATTACTCTGTCTGACACTCTTTGAGATTTGAAATTTGGGAATACTGAGGGAAAAAAAGGTAGTGGCAGAATATGACTTTTGCTTGTATAGTTAATTATTACATCTTTCTGTCATTTTCCAGAGCTTGCAATTAGTCAACCTTTGCAAAAATCAGTATGGGCAATTTAAAGACAGGACTAGTCACCTTTGTGTCATTTTAGACCACAATGAAAATTTTTAACAAACAACAGGTAAGATGAAACATACCATTTTAAAAGATAAAAGAATAAACTTAAAGGACATACTACATCTCCTGACAAATGTTTGTCAGTAAGTGACACATATTTGGTTTTACTTTTTTTTTTTTTTAACTTAATAAGCCTACTCTAATTAACAATATATTGTCATCTTCAATGTCAATGATGTCAAATGTATTTTGTATTTGGGTTGATTTGCTAAACAAATTAAGGATCTGTGCTGGTATCCAGAAGGTTGCCGGTTTGAATCCCCATCACTGCCAAAAGAGATCCTACTCTGCTGGGCCCTTGAGCAAGACCCTTAACCTGTAATTGCTCCAGGGGTGCTGTACAATGGCTGACCCTGTGCTCTGACCTAAATGGTATGCGAAAACTAACAAATTTCTAATACAAGAAATTGTATAAGGCGAAATAAAGAACAAAAACAAACAAACAAAAAAAAAAAAACCTGAGATTGGATTTATTTTGTGCAGATTCCTACTTTACACCAATAGTATGCTAAACTGGAACTAATACATTTACAATGTAATTGGATTACACATTAGCTAAGGTCTCTTGTTTTTATGCCCACACATGTTTCGAGATACTAAAAAAAGTCATTTATTTTAATAATAAGTTTTAAATTTTGGGGAAGTATTGCTGCACACCAGAAGAACTAAATCTACATTAAACTGCTACATACAGTGCTAATACAATTTAAAGTTAAATCTATGCCTGCTCTTCATAGACTCTAAAATGAAGACAGCTCTGCCTTTTTTTCTTGTACACTGAACATTTAAAAAAATGCAGTCTATTCTGAAAGCTTTTTTCCCCTAGATACCTCTTTTATACTGACCAATCATTATGAACACATTATCTAAAGAAAATTAATAGTTTACAACAGATATACTGAGTGAAAAAAAAAACAAGGACTTTTAATGGAAAGTGATACATAAGCAGCCTGTCAGATAAAATTACGCCTATCCGAACACATTGTGAGGAGAGTTCTGATGTGTGTGAACACCAGAAAAGACCCAGGACCATACTAATCAGCTAGTCCCTGTGTTTACCACTATAGTTACCGTAACACATCTCTGGCTTTAACACATACAACATTGTCCCTGTTCCATAGAACACCTCCCAATCTAGACCTGTTGCACTTACCTCGGTAGTTACGAAACACTTCAAAACTGATAAGGGACAACATCTGCTCCTACTGTCCTATAGGAATGGATCAATTATAATTTGCATACCTGGCAAACAGATCCAGAGACAATACCACTTCCCAGGTGTTACACTTTACTCTTTCCCACTTTGACATTGGTAAAAATGGCTATATGTATTGATTTCAGCTCAGCCTTCAACACAATTGACCCCACCAGACTAGCAACAAAATTACAGAGTCTTGGTCTTGGCTCCACCCTATGCATATAGATCCTGGACTTTTTGCCTTTCAGACACCAAACAGGGTGGGAAAATGTACCTCTAGCTCCATTACCTCAAACATCAGGACCCACCAAGGGTGTGATCTTAGTCCCCTGCTGTATTCACTACAGACAATTGTTCAGGTACAGCTCAAACACCATCTTAATATTTGCTGACAAAACACCTATGGTTGTCCTGATAAGCAACAACAATGAGAAGCCCTACCTAGGCGAAAGTGGCTGGCTTGATGTTGATGTTATGGTGTCAGGGAAAAAGTCTGTCCATCAATGTCAGCAAAGAAAAAGAGTTTGCAGTGGATTTCAGCAGGTAGAATGAGAAGCAAAGAACTGAGGGCACACCTATGCTCATTAACAGTATTGCAGTGGAGAGGGCTGAATGTCTTAAATAATCAACAGAGAATCAGCATCAGGTGTTGCTTAACATGGTCCTCACACACACACCCACCCACACACACACACACACGTGCATGCACTTTCTGGTGAGAAAGACAAGGCAGTGCCTTTATCATCACAGACAACTGAAGAAATTCAAAAAGTCCTTAAGTCTTTATATCATACAACCTTTAAAAGCATACTGGAAAGATGCACCACTGCAGGTATGGAAAATATGACCACACAGTGCTACAAAGAGTTACGTGCATCATGGGGATAGAAGTACCAATCCCTATAGAACCTATATGCAAAACGAGGCACTGCCATGGTAGCCAGGACCTCTTGCCCTTTCTAAAGCCAGTTTAAATGGTTAAGATGTACCAGGCAACTACTTTGCCTCAAATCAAGAACAAAAAGACTAAGAAAGCTTCATTTCCCAGGCAATTAAAATATTTAATAATCATCTTGTCCAATTCCACAAAATTGTAAAAATATAAATAATGGATGACTATTTGTAACTATTACTTATTATTTAAAAATTATCATAAAATATTCCAGGTTGCAGATAGAGGTATATTTATTTTAATGTATACTTTTTAATTTAATTGCACAGTATAGACTGCTAATTGGGCTGCATTTTACTTTATATCTCTATATATAAACTCTATATATAATATCAAGCACCCAGCCATGCAGTCTCCATTTACAAAGATTTGTGAAACAAAATGCGTCGTTCTGAAGAGCTCAGAGACTTCAAGCATGATACTATGATAGCATGCCACCTCTGCAATAAGATGGTTCATGAAATTTCTTCCCTGCTGGATATTCCACAGTCAGCTGTAAGTGGTATTATTGGAAAGTGAAAGCTTTTAAGAACAACATTAACTCAGCCACACAGCGGAAGACCAAGTAAAGTCACAGTGCAGGGTCAACAACTGCTACGGTGTATGGTGGGTAAAAGTCACCAATGTTCTAATGATTCCATAGCTGAAGAGTTCCAAATTCCACTGTCATTAATGTAAGCACAAATACTTTATTGAATGGGTTTCCATTGCCAAACAGCTGCATGTAAGCCTCACATCACCAAGTCCAATGGCAAGCGTTGGATGGAGTGGTGTAAAGCACACCGTCACTGGACTGTGGAACAGTGGAAAACATGTTCTATGGCATGCCAAATCATGTTTCTCTGTTTAGCAGTAAGAGGGGCAAGTCTGGGTTTGGCAGATGCTGGGAGAATGTTACCTGCCTGACTGCATTGTGCCAACTGTGAAGTTTGATGGAGGAAAGATAATGGTTTGGGTCTGTTTTCCAGTGAATGGCAATCTTAATGCTTTAACATGCCAAGACATTTTGGACAATGCTATGCTTCCAACACTGTAGAAACAGTTTGGGGAAGGCCCTTTTCTATTCCATCAGGACTGTGCCCCAGTGCACAAAGCAAAGTCCATAAATACATGGTTGGATGAGTTCAGTGTAGAAGAACTTGACTGGCCTACACAAAGCCCTGACCTCAACCCCTTCGAACACCTTTAAACGAATGGACACAGATTCCCACAGCAACACTCCAAAATCTTGTGGAAAGCCTTCCAAGAAGAGTGGAAGCTGTTATAACTGCAAAGAGGGGACCAACTCCATATTAAACTATGTATCTGAATGCAATGTCATTAAAGAGTCTGTTGGTGTAATGATCCAGAATCCCAATACTTTGTCCATATAGTGTATATCATTATATATGTGTATACATGTGACAAATAAATGAAATCTTGAATATTATACTACCTTGGATGGCCTTATTCTTGAAAACATGATTAAAAAATCGAAGCTCAAGAAAACTTGCTGCTTTTTTTTTGAATTGGTCACAATGTAAAGAAACAGAATGAGGAAATCAAAATAATGCAAGACACATTCTCATTTTTGCCCAGATCAATAGATAACAGTTTATATACCCTACAAAATTAGTTACCTGCCACTAAAAACTTGTTTCTGGACCTCCTAGGTCATCTATCTATCTGTCTTTCTAAATGTACATTCAGGATGTTGCCTTCTTCTCTGTAAGTGTTTTTTAGAAGTTCCATCCATACCGAAAAATATGTGGACAGCACAAATTTATCAAAACAAGTGTAATGTTAACACTATCTGACCTGAAAAAGGTGATTTTAATGTTAGCATCTTCAGAAAACAGAATATCAAATGATACAGTAAATTTTAAACAGCCCATGCACTCAAATTTATGTCTAAGTTACAGTTTCATGAATTTGTTTTCTAATGCCGCTTATTCTACTACAGGATTACAGGGTAGATACCTCAGTAACATTAGGTGAAAAGTGAGAACTTTTTGCGTATACGGAGTCCATTCACAAAGAGTTATTTCTGAGTTACCAATTAGGCTAGTCAGTAAATGATGAGATCTGGGGGGCAGTGTACCTGAGAAAAATATCCTTTCAGCTATGAGAGGTACATGCATACTTTACACAGACAACATTCAGGCCTGGTATTTAAACCCAATACCACTGTACAATACCAAATTTACACTTAAATATTTGAATGTATTGACATTTTACTATGAATTTCAAATTAACTGCACACAACAGTAACTTGTCTAAATGTCATATCCTGAAAACCACTGAATACAATTTAAACAAATTCAATGTAAAAGAAACAGAAAACACAAAAGAAAAACAAGTATTCTTTAATTTAAGGAATTTAAGTCATAAAAACTTCAATGTTTTTATATTTTTCAAAAATATTTGTCAGTGTGACATACCTGAGATATAACCATCTTAAAAGAAGACTTAAATTCTTGAACATCTGATGTTAGGCGGTTGACCATCCGACCGGTTTTATTTGCATCAAAGAATGCTATGTCTTGCCTGAAAGGTATCATCAAACAATAAAACAAGCTTTAATTTCCTTATTCTTATATAGTTAAATTGCCTATAGAGCAAGATAATCCAATTTAATAGCAACTAAAATATAGTGTATGAGTAAATAAACTATTTCCACCCAAAAAGTCAGACAAAAAAGGAAGCATGCAAACACACACTATGCCATCAAAACTACATTTGAAGATATAAACAATGGGAATTTCAAGTTACTATTTGTTATAAGTCAGCTGATTCCAATTCAGTTGAGTGATAAAGCCATGCTCTGAAAAAAGACTCTTTTTCAAATAAATTTTCACATCTGAATAAGTAATTCCAATTCTTCCTTACATACATATACTGTTAGGGATTTCCATTCAAAATTTCTTTCCAGTTCTGAACAGATTTTTATTTGTAATTCATTTGCTTTTTTAACAATATACATACATAAACATAAATATACATTGAAACACACGTGTGTTTTAGAGACAACTAAAGGGCTTGAATAAATGTAGTTCCACGCCGGGCCAGGGGGTGGCGAAGTGTACTAATTCTCTTTCTCAATCCCTTGCAGACCATTCTTGGGAAATCCCGCTTGTTTCTGGGGCAGCCAGCAATGTCACTTCCAGTTTCGGACCTGATGACATCATTTCCCTTACTGGCCTATAAAACCGACATCTTGCCTTCAGTATATCAGTTCTGTTTTGGACTCAGTTGTGTGAACATGTCTGTTCATAAAAGAATTTTTGCAGCCAGCAAATAATATATGGGTGGATGCCCCAAACCTTCGCAATGTCTTTGTGTTGTTCTTGTGACATACATACATACATATATACACACCTGCGGTGGGTTGGCACCCTGCCCGGGATTGGTTCCTGCCTTGTACCCTGTGTTGGCTGGGATTGGCTCCAGCGGACCCCCGTGACCCTGTGTTCGGATTCAGCGGGTTGGAAAATGGATGGATGGATGGATATATACACACACATATATTTCATGTGATATGTGATATTTCAGTTTTTCTTTTTTAATAAATCTGCAACAATTTCAAAAATTATTTTTTTTGTCTGTCAATATGGGGTGCTGTGTGTACATTAATGAGGAAAAAAAATAATTTAAATGATTTTAGCAAATGGCTCAGTGAAAAATTGAAGGGGGTCTGAATACTTTCCGTTCCCACTGTATATATATATATATATATATATATATATATATATATATATATAAATATATATATATATATATATACACACACACATACATATACATATATACACACATACATATACATATATATATATATATATACACACACACATACATATATATATATACACACACACATACATATATGAATGGAAGAGAAGGTCTGTGATACGGTTTGCATATTTGCAGTTGGAGATCCACAAAGGGAGAAAAAACGAATCACGTATCATAAAATAGTTTTATTCCTGAGCTTTCAACCCCTATCAGGGGTCTTCATCAGAGGATAATGCTTAGACTTACAAGAATCAAAGGCAATATATAGCAACACATTCAGTATTTTGGGGGATGGGGGGGTGGGTGGCTTTGACTAAGTCAGTATGACCAAGGGGGGGGGGGGGGGGGGGGGGGGCGTGTATCGTTTAATTAAAGTGCATATGTCCTTCTTAAGGTGGCATATGCTGGGTTTATGTCCAAGTGTCTGTTGATGGCGTTTTCATCTGATAGCCAAAACTCGGCCAAATCTCTGGCGCTTTTTGTGCTGGCCTTAAATTTTACTTTTACGTTGTCCCAGTTGAATGTGTGTCCTGTCGCTTTAGTATGTGCATATATCAAAGATAGTGCGTCCTTTCTTCTGACGGCGTTGCGATGTTCCTGTACACGTGTTGAGATTTTTTTTGACGTTTGTCCTATGCATACAGCTGAGCAAGAATTGCATGGAATACTATAAACTGCGTTTCGTGTTTCGGCTGTCGATTTCTTGTTTTTAGCATTAAACAGGACCATGCGCAAATTGTTGGTGGGTTTATGTGCTATTTTGATGCCCCACTTGGTCAGAAGAAAGGACGCACTATCTTTGATATATGCACATACTAAAGCGACAGGACACACATTCAACTGGGTCAATGTAAAAGTAAAATTTAAGGCCAGTACAAAAAGCGCCAGAGAGTTGGCCGAGTCTTGGCTATCAGATGAAAACGCCATCAACAGACACTTGGACATAAACCCAGCATATGCCAACTTAAGAAGGACATATGCACTTTAATTAAACGATACACCCCCCCCTCCCCCCCCTTGATCATATTGACTTAGTCACCGCCACCCACCCCCCACCCCCCAATACTGAATGTGTTGCTATATTTTGCCTTTGATTCTTGTAAGTCTAAGCATTATCCTCTGATGAAGACCCCTGATAGGGGTTGAAAGCTCAGGAATAAAACTATTTTATGATACATGATTCGTTTTTTCTCCCTTTGTGGATCTCCAACTGCAAACATACATATATATATATATACACATACATATATTACATATACACACACATATATACATACACACACACACATATTATATATTATATATATATAAACATATACACACACATATATATATATATATATATATATATATATATATATATATATATATATATATACACACATATATACAGTGCGGCAAAAAAGTACTTAGTCAGCCACCAATTGTGCAAGTTCTCCCACTTAAAAAGATGAGAGAGGCCTGTAATTTTCATCAAAAAAATCCAGAAAATCACATTGTCTAATTTTTGAAGAATTTATTTGCAAATTTTGGTGGAAAAAAGTATTTGGTCACCTACAAACAAGCAAGATTTCTGGCTCTCACAGACCTGTAACTTCTTCTGTAGGAGGCTCCTCTGTCCTCCACTCATTACCTGTATTAATGGCACCTGTTTGAACTCATTATCAATATAAAAGACAATTGGTGGCTGACTAAATACTTTTGTGCCCCACTGTATGTATATATATATATATATATATATATATATATATATATATATATACACACACACACACACACACACATATATACATATATATATATATACATATATATATATATATATATATATATATATATACATATATATATATTCACGGCATTCGAAGTCTGTGTCACAATCTGTTAGTGTGGGTGGTTACCTACCAGGTAACGCTTTGTGGTTGGCCAGCAATCTGCTAACATCCACCACGGTGCCCTCGGTTTGTGAAGAGCAGATCATAGAATGGTTGCAATAGTTTACTGTCAAATAAATGCAAAGAGTACACGACACGTGTTTCGCCCTCATTCTGGGCTCATCAGGTGTACACACTCCACTGCACTCCCTCTCGGGAATCGAACCTCGGACGTCAGCGTCAGAGGCGATGCCCCTAACGTTGCGCCACGGCGTGTGGTTCGTTTATTTCACAGCATCTAGATCGGGGTAATTACATTCATGGCATTCGAAGTCTGTGCAGATATATATATATACACACATATATATATATACACACACACACACACACACACACACACACACATATATATATATATATATATATATATACACACACACATTATATATATATATATATATATACAGTGATCCCTCGCTATATCGCGCTTCGCCTTTCGCGGCTTCACTCCATCGCGGATTTTATATGTAAGCATATTTAAATATATATCGCGGATTTTTCGCTGCTTCGCGGGTTTCTGCGGACAATAGGTCTTTTAATTTCTGGTGCATGCTTCCTCAGTTGGTTTGCCCAGTTGATTTCATACAAGGGACGCTATTGGCAGATGGCTGAGAAGCTATCCAGCTTACTTTCTCTCTCTCTCTCTCTCTTGCGCTGACGTAGGGGGGTGTGAGCAGGGGGGCTGTGTGCAGCTGCTTCCTGAAAGGACATGCTGCACGGAGCTTCGCATACTTAAAAGCTCAAAGGGCACGTATTGATTTTTTTTATCTGTCTCTCTATCTCTATCTCTCTCTCTCTCTCTCTCTTCCTCTCTCTTCCTGCTCCTGACAGAGGGGGTGCGAGCTGCCGCCTTCAACAGCTTTGTACCGGCGGTGCTTCGCATACTTAAAAGCCAAAAAGCCCTATTGATTTTTTTTTGACTGCTTGCTTTGCACTCCTTTGAAAAGGAAGATATGTTTGCATTCTTTTAATTGTGAGACAGAACTGTCATCTCTGTCTTGTCATGGAGCACAGTTTAAACTTTTGAAAAAGAGACAAATGTTTGTTTGCAGTGTTTGAATAACGTTCCTGTCTCTCTACAACCTCCTGTGTTTCTGCGCAAATCTGTGACCCAAGCATGACATTCTAAAAATAACCATATAAACATATGGTTTCTACTTCGCGGATTTTCCTATTTCGCGGGTGGCTCTGGAACGCAACCCCCGCGATGGAGGAGGGATTACTGTATATATATATATATATATATATATATATATATATATATACTGCCTGGCCAAAAAAAAAAGTCGGCACCAAAAAAAAAAAAGGTCACACACTCTAATATTTTGTTGGACCGCCGCTTTGATTACGGCACGCATTCGCTGTGGCATTGTTTCGATAAGCTTCTGCAATGTCACAAGATTTAGTTCCATCCAGTGTTGCATTAATTTTTCACCAAGATCTTGCATTGATGATGGTAGAGTCTGACCGCTGCGCAAAGCCTTCTCCAGCACATCCCAAAGATTCTCAATGGGGTTAAGGTCTGGACTGTGTGGTGGCCAATCCATGTGTGAAAATGATGTCTCATGCTCCCTGAACCACTCTTTCACAATTTGAGCCCAATGAATCCTGGCGTTGTCATCTTGGAATTTGCCCGTGCCATCAGGGAAGAAAAAATCCATTGATGGATCCATTGAGTTCCCTTCGCATTGTGCGTGTGGAAATGCTCTTACTTTCACTAATAAACATAGACCTGAGTTCTACTGTTGTTTTTCTTCGATTTGATTTCATCAAACGTTTAAATGATCTCTGATCACGATCATTCAGGATTTTTTAAGGCCACATTTCTTCCTCGAAGACGATGGGTCCTCACTATCCTTCCAGTTTTTAATAATGCGTTGGACAGTTCTTAACCCAATTTTAGTAGTTTCTGCAATCTCCTTAGATGTTTTCTCTGCTTGATGCATGCCAATGATTTGACTCTTCTCAACCAGACTAACATCTTTTCCATGAGCACGAGTTGTGTCTTTCGACATGGTTGTTTAAGAAATGAAAAGCAACTCATTGCACCAGTTGGGGTTAAATAACTTCTTACCAGCTGAAAGATAATCGCCCATGCAGTAATTATCCAATTAGAGGCTCGAACCTATTTGCTTAGTTAAATCCAGGTGGCGACTTTTTTTTTGGCCAAGCAGTATATAGATATATATATATAAATATATATATATATATATATATATATATAAATATATATATATATATATATATATAAATATATATATATATATATATATATATATATATATATACACACATATATATATACATACACATACATACATACATATATTATATATATATATATATATATATATATATATATATATATCTATACATATTAATAAAAGGCAAAGCCCTCACTGACTCACTGACTGACTGACTGACTGACTCACTCACTCACTCATCACTAATTCTCGAACTTCCCGTGTAGGTGGAAGGCTGAAATTTGGCAGGCTCATTCCTTACAGCTTACTTACAAAAGTTAGGCAGGTTTCAATTCGAAATTCTACGCGTAATGGTAATAACTGGAACATGTTTTTTGTCCATATGCTCTAATGGAGGAGGCGGAGTCACGTATCGCGTCATCACGCCTCCTACGTAATCACGTGAACTATAAACAAGGAAGAGATTTACAGCACGAGTCAAACGCGGGAACGAAGGTAAATGACGTTAATTTTTCACTGCTTTTAATACTGTGTAAGCATACATATTAACACATGTGCAATTAAACGTGTGCATTTACGGGGTGATTTCTCAGGCTTAAAAGCTCGCCTTTTATCAAACGCGGGAACAAAGGTGAATCACGTTCTTCACGGTCTTTTAATACTGTGTAACCATACATATTAACACATGTGCAATTAATCGTGTGCATTTACTGGGTGATTTGTCAGGCTTAAAAGCTCGCCTTTTACTAAGAAGGTAAATGCAAAACTATTTTCAATCATTCTATAATCTGCTTCTCACAACTGAAGGCACCGTGGCTGATGTTACGTCACTTGCTGTCCAACCATGAGCGTTACCTGGTAGGTAACCGGCCAGTCACTTCACTCCCTTACGGGAATCGAACCTCTGAGGTTTTCTTTTGTTCTTAATTAAAATTTAAAAGCAATACTTCACCGCTGCTAAGCCCCTCTAGCGCTGACGTCCGAGGTTCGATTACCATAAGCAAGTGCAGTGAGTGTGTAATTACATTCACGGCATTCGTAGTCTGATTCACAATCTGATTGTATGGGTGGTTACCTACCAGGTAACGCTTATGGTTGGCCACCAAGTCAGGTCGAAGTGATCACTCGAGTAAAGGCAGCTTCACAAAAAAACAGATCCTTAACAAACTGTTATTAGTATATTTTCCCTCAATTTAGAAAGGTTTTATTTTATTCTTAATAAAAATTTAAAAGCGGTACTTCGCCGGTGCGAAACGCGTGGATTTGACCGACTGACACATACAGACATATTCATGAGTGCAGGTACTTCGGAAAGAAAGCACCGTGTAAACCTAAAGTTTAAATTAAGTTCATAGACCTACAAAAGGTTGCCATTCATTTGAGGCAAGATTGCTTTTCTTCTGTACAACTATACGTTGCATTCTCAAGAGTGTGCTTGCACGGCTTCGGATATAGATATATGTATATATATGTATGTATGTCTATATATAAATATGTAAGCTTATAAGTACTGCCTTACTTCCCTTTAAGAAAGGAAGATGTAATGATACTTGATTTAAACGATTCCATGTCTTCCTGGGTTTGCTTAGCTTATTGTCAATATCTTTACATGTTTTTTTAAGACTTATTGACTGAAACGGGCTTTCACGAAAAAAGTTAGGGCTTTGCTACATGATACACCCTCCACAAGTTAAGCAAGTAAAAATAAAATATATATTTCTGTTTTATTTAAACCTTTTAACTTCGTATGCATAGCCCCATTTGGCTGTTTAATTTTTTTTTTCTTTCTTCAGTAATATTTAATCTCCTTAAAGAAAAAGAACATATCCATTTTACTTTTTTTGTATCTCTTTAGTAATATTTTAGTGTAAAAGGATAACCAGTATTTAAACCTTTTATGTTACTTTATACATTTATTTTACACAATGTTGAAAAATTAATAAGAAAGCTACATATTTTGGCAGCTGCTGCTTTCATTTTCAATGAAATGAAAAAAGCTCTCCAAGAGAAAACGTCATTTATAAAAGTTTGCTGCAGATGACTTAACTGAAAATAAATGAATAGTTCCTATGTGTATAATACATATTTATCTATTTTACTTATGCCTTTATTCCACCAACTTACAACATCTGAGGTACAATTTGTTACATTACTTTTGTTTTTTGCAGCACAGGCAGGTGAAGTGACTTCCTCAGGGTCACACAGTGGTGTCAGTACCAGGATTTGAACTGACAAGCTCCGGGTTTACTGAAATATTACTGAACAAAGAAAAAAAACGAAAACGGGCAAATACGGCTATGCATACAGATGTCCATCCGTCCATTATCCAACCTGCTATATCCTAAATACAGGAGCCAATAAGTAGATATGTATATATACAGTATATATATGTGAATGTATGTATGTATATATGTATGTCTATATTTATATATATATATGTAGATATGTAAATTTGTATATGTATATATATATATGTTTATGTGGATGTGTATATGTGTATATACGTATGTATATGTAGATATGTGTATATGTAGATATGTATATATATGTATATGTATATATATGTTTATGTGTGTGTGTGTGTGTATATTATATATATATAAAAGACAGCAACACTCATAACAATGACAACACAATTACATTGACAATCATGTTACGTTATTTTTAAAATGTTTCCTTTTTTTTTTTCATAACCTCTTTAACACACTACTTCTCCGCTGCGAAGCGCGGGTATTTTGCTAGTATATATATATATATATGTGAATATGTATGTATGTATGTATATATGTATGTCTATATTTATATATATATATATATATATACACAAGGGGGCTTCGCCCTCTGCTCGCTTCGCTCGCCTACCCCCGGTGTTTTGAACCCGTGCCCGCTGGGCAGCCGTAGTTTCAGACGCGCATTGTAGGAGCTTGCGTTGTTTTGAACCCGTGCTTGCCCTGCTTCCGCGGGTTGAGACGTGCGTTGTAGGCGTATATCTGTCAGTCGAGCTCCCTTTGCTTCTGCAGTTTCAGACGGTGGGTCGCGTTCGGTGTTTTGTACGATCCCAAGCAGCACATTAATCCTAACTTCACTCCACAGTAGCGGCACGCACAATATGGCGGTGACGCCTGCACCTTCATTACGCATTAGTGCCACTCACAATATTGCGGCAACGCCTGCGCCTTCCGTATTATGTCGGGTTTTACCATGTAGGCGCCTTTGTCTTTCGTACTTTCCCGTGCCTTCCGACGAGCGACGTAGGCGCCTGCACCTTCCGGGTCTGCCGCCGCTGTGTGGTGTGGACGTTTAACTGTCGTTTTTTCTGCCTTTATATTCTGTATCTCGCTGTGCATGTGTTTCGTGCCTAGGTTTTTTTGAAGCTGTTGCATTCCAGTTTTCATCATCTGTAACCTGCTCTCCATGTGTTTGTCCCCGTTCTTTAACCTCTTTATGACGTTTTACTTTGTTTCCTATTCTGTCTTTTATTTCTGACCTCGCTTTATCCTGCTTGCGGCATGTCAGACGGTTCGTAGTCTCTCCCGTTATGCTCTGGGGCGGGGGGGGCTTTGTGTGGCGCCTGCGCACGTTCGTAGTCTCTCCCGTTTCACTCTGGGGAGGGGGGCTTTGTGTGGCGCCTGCGCACTATGTCTCCTGCGTCCACGGGCAGGTCCCTGCGTCCATATCCGGTTTGCCATTCTCGTTTAGTAATATGGATATGTGCATATGTATATATATGTGTATATATGTAGATATGTATATATTTATATGTATATATATATGTACATATGTATATATATATATATATATGTACATGTGTAAATTTGTATATGTATTTATGTATATGTGGATGTGTATATGTATGTATATATATGTATATGTAGATATGCATATATATGTATATATATATATATATGTATATATATGTTTACATAACCTCTTTAACACACTATTTCTCTACACATACACATATATACAGTGCATCCGGAAAGTATTCCCAGCACATCACTTTTTCGACATTTTGTTATGTTACAGCCTTATTCCAAAACGGATTAAATTCATTTTTTTCCTCAGAATTCTACACACAACACCCCATAATGACAACGTGAAAAAAGTTTACTTGAGATTTTAGCAAATTTATTAAAAATAAAAAAATTGAGAAAGCACATGTACATAAGTATTCACAGCCTTTGCCGTGAAGCTCGAAATTGAGCTCAGGTGCATCCTGTTTCCCCTGATCATCCCCGAGATGTTTCTGCAGCTTAATTGGCGTCCACCTGTGGTAAATTCAGTTGACTGGACATGATTCGGAAAGGCACACACTTGTCTATATAAGGTCCTACAGTTGACAGTTCATGTCAGAGCACAAACCATGCATGAAGTCAAAGGAATTTTGTCTGTAGACCTCCGAGACAGGATTGTCTCAAAGCACATATCTGGATAAGGTTACAGAAAAATTTCTGCTACTTTGAAGGTCCCAATGAGCAAAGTGGCCTCCATCTTCCGTAAGTGGAAGAAGTTCGAAACCACCAGAACTCTTCCTAGAGCTGGCCGGCCATCTAAACTGAGTGATCAGGGGAGAAGGGCCTTAGTCAGGGAGGTGACCAAGAACCTGATTGTCACTCTGTCAGAGCTCCAGAGGTCCTCTGTGGAGAGAGGAGAACCTTCCAGAAGGACAACCATCTCTGCAGCAATCCACCAATCAGGCCTGTATGGTAGAGTGGCCAGACGGAAGCCACACCTTAGTAAAAGGCACATGGCAGCCTGCCTGGAGTTTGCCAAAAGGCACCTGAAGGACTCTCAGACCATGAGAAATTCTCTGGTCTGATGAGACAAAGATTGAACTCTATGGTGTGAATGCCAGGCGTCACGTTTGGAGGAAACCTGGCACCATCGCTACAGTGAAGCATGGTGGTGGCAGCATCATGCTGTGGGGATGTTTTTCAACGGCAGGAACTGGGAGACTAGTCAGGATAAAGGGAAAGATGACTGCAGCAATGTACAGAGACATCCTGGATGAAAACCTGCTCCACAGCGCTCTTGACCTCAGACTGGGGCGACAGTTCATCTTTCAGCAGGACAACGACCCTAAGCACACAGCCAAGATATCAAAGGAGTGGCTTCAGGACAACTCTGTGAAAGTCCTTGAGTGGCCCAGCCAGAGCCCAGATTTGAATCCGATTGAACATCTCTGGAGAGATCTTAAAATGGCTGTGCACCGACGCTTCCCATCCAACCTGATGGAGTTTGAGAGGTGCCACAAAGAGGAAAGGGCGAAACTGGCCAAGGATAGGTGTGCCAAGCTTGTGGCATCATATTCAACAAGACTTGAGGCTGTAATTGCTGCCAGAGGTGCATCGACAAAGTATTGAGCAAAGGCTGTGAATACTTATGTACATGTGATTTCTCATTTTTTTTATTTTTAATAAATTTGCAAAAACCTCAAGTAAACTTTTTTCACATTGTCATTATGGGGTGTTGTGTGCAGAATTCTGAGGAAACAAATTAATTTAATCCATTTTGGAATAAGCTGTAACTTAACAAAAGGTGGAAAAAGTGATGCGCTGTGAATACTTTCTGGATGCACTGTATACATATACATATATACATATATATATATGGTTGAAATAGTTTACTGTCAAATAAATGCAAAGAGTACACGACACGTGTTTCGCCCTCATTTTGGGCTCATCAGGTGTACACACTCCACTGCACTCCCTCTCGGGAATCGAACCTCGGACGTCAGCGTCAGAGGCGATGTCCATAACGTTGCGCCACGGCGTGTGGTTCGTTTATTTGACAGCATGTAGATCGGGGTAATTACATTCACGGCATTCGTAGTCTGTGTCACAATCTGATTGTATGGGTGGTTACCTACCAGGTAACGCTTGTGGTTGGTCAGCAATCTGCTAACATCCGCCACGGTGCCCTCAGTTTGTGAGGAGCAGATCATAGAATGGTTGAAATAGTTTACTGTCAAATAAATGCAAAGAGTACACGACACGTGTTTCGCCCTCATTCTGGGCTCATCAGGTGTACACACTCCACTGCACTCCCTCTCGGGACACATGGGCGGCATGGTGGTGCAGTGGGTAGCGCTGCTGCCTCGCAGTTGGGAGATCTGGGGACCTGGGTTCGCTTCCCAGGTCCTCCCTGCGTGGAGTTCGCATGTTCTCCCCGTGTCTGCGTGGGTTTCCTCCGGATGCTCCGGTTTCCTCCCACAGTCCAAAGACATGCAGGTTAGGTTAATTGGCGATTCTAAATTGGCCCTAGTGTGTGCTTGGTGTGTGGGTGTGTTTGTGTGTGTCCTGCAGTGGGTTGGCACCGTGCCCGGGATTGGTTCCTGCCTTGTGCCCTGTGTTGGCTGGGATTGGCTCCAGCGGACCCCCGTGACCCTGTGTTCAGATTCAGCGGGTTGGATAATGGATGGATAAATATATATACATATATACATATACAGATATATATATATATATATATATGGGGCAGACGACCCGGGACGCCTGGAAAAAGGTTGGACCACGAGAGGGGCACTGTTTTTCCCTGGGTATAAGAGGGCAGCCCCCCTGGATTCCATCAGGGCCGCGGAGATGGAGCTAGGAAGCTCAACCCTGTCGGGACCCATGGCCACTACCAGGGGGCACCTGGACAGTCCTGAAGCCCTGAAGGACAGCACTTCCGCCACACCAGGAAGTGCTGCCCAACCAGGAAGCAGCTACACCCGGAGTGCTTCCAGGTGCCCATGCAGCACTTCCACCACACCAGGGAGTGTTGCAGGTAGATCATCGGGAGCACCTGGAGCACATCTGGGTGCGTTATAAAAGGGGCCGCCTCACTCCATTTGGGGAGCCGGAGCTGGGTGGAAGAGGACAGAGCTTGCAAGAGAGGAGTGGAGGCGGCTGAAGGAAAGGAGTGAGTAGTTGTGTGAGTCTGTAGATCTGGGCACTAAATAGAAATATTATAAATGAACCATGTGTTTTGTGGACATCTGGTGTCGTGTTTGTATGTGGCCGGGCTATCTTTTACAATATACATACATATATACATACATTCATATATATACACACACACACACATATATAAATAGATAGATCTTTATTGTCATTGTCACTTTTACAAAGGAACAACGAAATTGAAGGAATCTATGTGTAAAATATACACACTATATATATATATATATATATCTCTCACCTCACCAACGACACAAATAATGATTTCCTCATTTCTGCAGCCACTCTTTCTCCTACTCTGGACAGCAGGATAATGTAGCCTGAAGTCATAAGGCCCTAAGACAGAAATCAACACACATTTAACTTATGAAAACAGACAAATTACTTTATTGACATGTTTTAATTGCTTTCCAAACAAAAGATTAATTTTCCTTAAGATTATTTTAATGCTAAAAGTTACATGTCACCAACATAAATTCTGGGCCTATATATTTCACCTAATACAATTGCTTGTTTTAGGAATGTGTTAGATTTTGCATACCCCTTGGGGTCAGAGTGCATCGTCAGTCATTGTACAGCGCCCCTTGAGCACTTTCAGGTTAAGGGTCATGTTCAAGGACCCAACAGAGTAGAATCTTCTTTGGCAGTAATGGGGATTCGAACTGACAACCTTCTGGATACTGTTGCACATCCTTAGCCTCACAGCTACCACTCTGCCCGGCCACAAACTGAAAATGTCTGACACTGGTAACAGCAATTTCATATTTATTTACTCTTGCTGTAATAAGTAAATTGGTGCTAATCACTGCAGGACAATTAACGTTAACCATTTAAAATTAGTTGTTCCATATAAAATATATATGCTGTATATTTTTACATAAACATTTAACTGTACATATTGTTACACAATGCACCTGTATGACCCAGGATAAACAAGGGAATTGCTCTTTCAACATACAGTCTGACATTTCTTCAAAGATTTTCAAATCCCAAATCCACAAAATAAAAAGTCATTCAGATTTAAATTGGGCTTACAGTAATCCCTCGCTATATCGCGCTTCGCCTTTCGCGGCTTCACTCCATCGCGGATTTTATATGTAAGCATATTTAAATATATATCGCGGATTTTTTGCTGGTTCGCGGATTTCTGCGGACAATAGGTCTTTTAATTTCTGGTACATGCTTCCTCTGTTGGTTTGCCCAGTTGATTTCATACAAGGGACGCTATTGGCAGATGGCTGAGAAGCTACCCAACTTACTTTTCTCTGTCTCTCTTGCGCTGACTTTCTCTGATCCTGACGTAGGGGGATTGAGCAGGGGGGCTGTTCGCACACCTAGACGATACGGACGCTCGTCTAAAAATGCTGAAAGATTATCTTCACGTTGCTATCTTTTGTGCAGCTGCTTCCTGAAACGACATGCTGGATGGTGCTTCGCATACTTAAAAGCTCGAAGGGCACGTATTGATTTTTGCTTGAAAAACAAACTCTGTCTCTCTCTCTCTCTCTCTCTCTCTCTCTGTCTGCTCCTGACGGAGGGGGTGTGAGCTGCCGCCTTCAACAGTTTTGTGCCGCGGTGCTTCGCATACTTAAGCCAAACAGCCCTATTGATTTGTTTGCTTTTCTCTATCTCTGTGACTTTATATGCTCCTGACGGGCACTCCTTTGAAGAGGAAGATATGTTTGCATTCTTTTAATTGTGAGACGGAACTGTCATCTCTGTCTTGTCATGGAGCACAGTTTAAATTTTTGAAAAAGAAACAAATGTTTGTTTGCACTGTTTGAATAACGTTCCTGTCTCTCTACAACCTCCTGTGTTTCTGCGCAAATCTGTGACCCAAGCATGACAATATAAAAATAACCATATAAACATATGGTTTCTACTTCGCGGATTTTCTTATTTCGCGGGTGGCTCTGGAACGCAACCCCCGCGATGGAGGAGGGATTACTGTAATATTAATGAGTGTGCAAAGCCTCTTTCTCATAACTGATTTTTTAAGTTTGTGGAGGCTACACAATTCTAGAAATTTGGATAATTGTGGTTAAAAGTAGGTGATATTTGCCATGTATTGTGTGACATTCACTACATGCTTTATACTGTACATTTATTACCTCAACAATGACGCAAATAAAAAGATTTCCTCATTTCTATAGTTATAGTTGTGGTCAAAAGTTTTGAGAATGACACAAGTATTGGTTTTCACAAAGTTTGCTGCTTCAGTGTTTTTAGATCTTTTTGTCAGACTATGGTATACTGAAGTATAAGTACAAAATTTTCATAAGTTAATATTTGCTGTGTTGGTCATTCTTTTTCAAGACCTCTGCAATTCGCCCTGGCATGCTGTCAACTTCTGGGCCAAGTCCTGACTGATGGCAGCCCATTCTTGCATAATCAATGCTCGGAGTTTGTCAGAATTTGTGGGTTTTTGTTTCTCCACTTGCCTGTTCAGGATTCACCACAAGTTCTCAATGGGATTAAGGTCTGCGGAGTTCCCTGGCCATGGAGTCAAAATGTCAATGTTCTGTTCCCCAAGCCAATTAGTTATCACTTTTGCTTTATGGCATGGTGCTCCATCATGCTGGAAAAGGCATTGTTCATCACCAAACTGTTCTTGGATGGTTAAGAGAATTTGCCCTCGGAGGATGTTTTGGTACCATTCTTTATTCATGGCTGTGTTCTTAGGCAAAATTGCGAGTGAGTCCACTCCCTTGGCTGAGAAGTTACTCCACACATGAATGGTCTCAGGATGCTTTATTGTTTGCATGACACAGGACTGATGGTAGCGCTCACCTTCTCTTCTTCGGACAATCTTTTTTCCAGATGTCCCAAACAATCAGATAGGGGATTCATCAGAGAACATGACTTTACCCCAGTCCTTAGCAGTCCATTTCCTGTACCTTTTACAGAATATCAGTCTGTCCCTGATGTTTTTCTTAAAGAGAAGTGGCTTCTTTGCTGCCCTTCTTGACACCAGACCATCATGCAAAGGTCTTTGCCTCAATGTGCGTGCAGATGCACTCACATCTGCCTGCTGCCATTCCTGAGCAAGCTCTGCACTGGTGGTACCCTGATCCCACAGATGAATCAACTTTAGGAGACAGTCCTGGTGCTTGCTGGACTTTCTTGGGTGCAATGAAGCCTTCTTCACAACAATTGAACCTCTCTATTCTAACTTAATCAGCATGACAGAGTGATCTCCCACCTTGTCCTTGTCAAAACTCTCACCTGTCTTAACAAGAGGATCACTGAAATGATGTCAGCAGTTCCTTTTGTGGCAGGGCTGAAATGCAGTGGAAATGTTTTTTTTTGGGATTAAGTTTATTTTCATGGCAAAGAGGGACTTTGCAATTATTTGCAATTCATCTGATCACTCTTCATAACATTCTGGAGTATATGCAAGTTGCCATCATAATTTTCACAAAGTTTGCTGCCTCAGTTTTTAATATTTGTGTCATTCTCAAAATTTTTGGCCATGACTACACTCTTTCTAACACTGTGGACAGCAGGATAATTTTAGTCAGAAGGCCCTAAGACAGCAATAGATGAACGTATACAGTATATTAACTTAAAAAATATGGGATAAACTCCCTCTCCATACCTGCATGCATTTTCCTTCCTCCTCTTCAAAGAAATGCTAGTTATGTCAACTGCAGACTCAAAATTGACCACAGTATGGGAGTGTGTGTGAGTGTTCCCTGTCAAGGATTGTTGCTCTGTCCAGGGCTGCTTCCTGTACTGCGCCTAGTGCCGCTAGGACAGGCTCTGATCCCTACAACTTTGAATTAGATTAAATGAGTTTGAAAATACTAGATAAACCTATATGTATGTGAGATAGGGTGTAAGGTCAAACACACTACACAGCCATGTTAGACAAACCTCAGTAGTATAAGCCATGCACCTTCTGTCAAAATGTCAAAAAATGATTGATGAGTTAAGCCCCACCCCCTTCCGGTTTTCCCGGCCGGAAGTCCATCACTTCCGTGACCCTCGCCCTTCCTGTTTTTACCCCAGGAAACGGCCAAGATCCGTTTGGCGGATGTCCGGCCCTTCCTTGAACCCTCCCATCCTGTTTTTACCCCAGGAAACATCTGTCCCTTCCTTGAACCCTCCCATCCTGTTTTTACCCTAGGAAACACCTGTCCCTTCCTTGAACCCTCCCATCCTGTTTTTACCCCAGGAAATGGCCAAGATTTTATTTGATGGATGGGTGCCCCCTCCTTGAACCCACCCCCACCTCTCCCGAGGACAAGTTCAGGTAAGTCTGTAGCAGACCCTGCCGTCCACACCTCTTGGTGGTCACAGGCATTCTGACTAAGTTTCCTGCCCACGGTCAGTTAACCCTGAGGACGCCCCCTTCCGCTTCCCCGCCCCTAGAGGAAGAGACCGCCCACACACACACACACACGCACACACACACCGGATGGCCGTCATAGTCATTTTGACTCTGACTCCAGCCCCAGGCCAGTCCTAGATCATTTCTACCCGAGGAGAGACAACCACACACATGTTTCAGCCTGTCCATTCTGCCTTATAGCCATTCCTGACTCTAGTCCTTTGGGTAAGAAAATCTCTGTACAGTATCTATTATTTAAAATATCTATCTAATCCTTTATCTAAGTCAAAATGATTTCTCCAGCTCACAGACAGTCTCTAAGCTGAAAAAGCCTTTACTTCACACCGCCGGGTGCTGTCCGGCTCTCTGTCTCGGAGCAGGCGGCCTCTGCCTGTAGCCCGAGGAGAGATTGCCTCCACACACACACACACACACACACCAACATGTTAAGGAAGGCCCCTACCATCCAAGCCTCTTGGGGGCCATTCCTGTCTCTATTGCTTTGGGTAAGAAACTCAATTATTTAAAATATCTAACCTTTTATCTAAGTCAAAAATGATTTCTTCACCTCACAGACAGTCTCTAAGCTGAAAAAACCTTTACTTCACACCGCCGGGTGATGCCTGGCTCTCTGTCTCGGAGCAGGCTGCCTGTAGTTTCCAAATACAAGCTGCCCGGTTCTCTCCGTCTACTCTACACAGAGCCTCTCGGAGCATCCTCCCCACTGCGCGTGCACGCAGAGAGCAGGCAATTGTCTGAGCACGCAGCCCCAGGAAACTGACAGACCTCAAGGCTGTGAGGCACTGGGACATCGTCCTGCGCGCATGCGTATTAGGAGCTAAACCCCCCACGAGATGAAAAAGTTTTTAATGATAACGAGATCGATATAAGATCTGTAAAATAACAGGCAACAGGATCCTTTTAAAGAACGTTTGAGATGTATAAATTTCAAACCCGGAGTTATATATTTAAAAAATCCCTGCCAAGTGAAATTGTCTTAAGCACCTCAGCAAGGCCTTTGGGAGCTCACAAGGGTCTGAGCTTTAAGCCCGTATCAGATCGTTCGGGGCAGTGTGAAAAAAAGGTCTCACCTTGTGATATTAAAAGATTTCGAATGCTTACAAAGTTGACTTTTACACCCGAACAATACACGGATGTTCAAGGCCAACAGCTCTGACATCCTGAAGCTAAGGGGGGTGGGGGTGTAGCTATTAGGACGGCTCAATCCTTATGCCGACACAAAAGATGTTCACACATAATTAGTTTAACATAAGGTTCAGTTTGAAACACACTTAAAGTGAGGCCAGACATTTGCTAAAATAAATCTACGCATAACAAAGGCTCCTTTTTAAAAAATACAGGACTTTTCGGTGTACGGCCATCTGCACAGAGCACCGACAGTCAATATAACGGTAAGACCCGTTCATGATTATTATAAGTGTTAAACGAGCATGTTTTACAACGGAGGGATGAATCCTTATATTTTATACTTAATATTTCCAAGTTGATTCTCCGGTAATTCCCTTTTAAAAATAGTTGTTTACAGTGTGCAGGAATTATCAGCATGTTAATTACACAGCGCGTGTGTAGGAGCGTGAGCGCGCTCGTGTGTATATAAATTGTAGCATTTTATATTTCTATCTATGTGTACGAGAATTAATGTACAATGTTCATAGGACTGGCGCAAACAATATTAGTTTTTTTCTCTTACCGAAACGGGCTTTACAATCAGTTAAGTTTTGCCTCGACCTCTGAAATTCAAACAGGTTCTCTCCTCTGAGAATATTCAGGCCTGGTTTAAAAGAGCAGGCCGGCTGTGTAATAGCTCGGACATAAGACGTCAGTATTCTGAACTATGTACTCGGTTATTTTTTGTACGGAGCCGCCTCTTTTAAAAGTCTGATAACGAAACATTTATGCTTTATAAAAATTCTCATTTGGATAGCCGGCTGGAGACAGATTGACTGAACCCTGAACACAGACCCAGGAATTTATATCTTAATACACAGGCGCTCTGAGATCAGGCTGTCTGTTTTTATTTAAGTCTTTAGATTTTAAAAAGTTTGCTTGCGAGTGTATTCATATTTATACCCGCGATCCTATTAAACTAGCAATGGACACGTTTAATAGGGGTCCGAGAAAACCCTCCTTTCTGATTTAAAAGGGTTTTTAATGGTAATTTTCTATCGCAGAGTTTTTAAACGGTGCAACGAGCCATCTTCAGCAGAGGGTTGAGTGCGTGTGTTACTGGGGTATGTTTTAAGCTACTTTACCAGGCACAGAGTATCCAATATATTAACACGGTACTAGTCAGGATTTCACTTTTTTTTTTTTTTTTTTTTTTAAAATCTGTAAACCTTATTTTGGTGGATCAGAACATTTTTCTTACACCCCAATCATTATTCTCTTTAGGTTTTTATCTGTTATACCTACATTTTATAAGTTTCAGCATTCCTTTGAAAATGTTTCTGTGACAGTAACTTAATCCTATGGTGTAAAAATCCAGACTACTCACTTTTTAAAAGCTCTGAATTTACCAATATGTCAGCTTTGGATCCATTTCACCAAGGCAATTGGGGGCTTCCTCTTTGTAGATTTTAGTTTGTAGGGACAGCATTTCTCAACCTTTAAAACTGTGTTATGAAAACTTGGGTCGCAAATATGTAATCGTGTCCCCTAACGTTTTTTTTTTTTTTGAAAGGAGCCCCTAATACCAATTTGTTCTTTTTAAGTAATGATATAACATAGAGGCATGTTTAATTAAACCTACTTAACTTTTAGCGACATTTGTCTAACTCTATATTTATTTTTCTAGTATCAGAATGTAGTCTGAGTTAATTTGTTTTGGTTTCAATAGATGTATTTTTCATATTTTCAATTCTTGTTTTCTTTTTGTTACGTCGCGACCCACTAGGGGGACAGCCCCACAGTTTGAGAACCACTGTGTAGGGGATGATTTGTAAAACACTCTGCTTCACTTCAAGTTAAAGTAGACTTGCTCGGTTATTCAGCTGTCCATCGGTGTTCCATTTTTGTTATAAATTGTATTTAGTCTCTCTTTATTTACTAAACGTTTTATATGTTGAATAGAAAACAGTTATCTTGTTCAGGTTTTAACTTAAAACAGCATTTTCATTATCAGGCTATGAACACTTTGATACTCAGGGTGCTTTGTATTGTTTTTGAAAATGACCAATAAAGTAACATTTGATTTTTAAACCTTAACCCTAATTTCTTTCACCGTCGAGGCTGGAGGGTCGTTGAAAAAGTTGTTTTATAGCCCGGCAAATCCTGTCCGCTTGGGGGGCCAAAGACTCTTTGAAAAGAGTGTCCCACCCCACCCGCCTGATTGGCCCTTCTTTGTGTCAAGAGCATTTTGAGGGGTGTCGGACCCACCCCCTGCTTGGTCCTGTTTTGGGTCAAGAGCGGTTTGATGGATTGTCTCTTATTCATGTTTGTGAAATGTACTTCTACATTAAAAAAGCCTAAGGTCTCGGGAGTCTGGTCATTGTGAATAGTTAATACAGAAAAGAGAATACAGAACACACGCCGCACTTGTTCTATCTCTTCTGAAAAACACTAGTTGAATTTTGAACATTACGTACTATGGTTGGTTAACACTGTGGACACATGCCCCTTAAAGATTATAGAATCTTTTGCGTTCTCCATTACAAGATCCATAGCACCCGCAGAAAGTCTGGCAATTAAGTGGAGACCTCTTAGTTTGTCAGAATCATCTGTGTAGAGCCCAGGTCCATATTCTAAAATATCTTATATCTATTTAGTTAGTATATCGACACGGTTCATTTTCAATATATGGGGTATATTTCGCTGACCAGGGGTTTCTTGTCAAAAGGTTAAAATAAAACAGAGATCCAAGATATCCCTAATTGAAACGGCAACATTTGTTATTAAGTGTATAGGTTTGTCCTGCATTCTCATTCTTAAAGCTGTATCAAACTATGGTTAATTTCAAAGCAAAAAGCATCCAATCATTTTGCTTATAACTAAATTAAATAAACCTTATAAACAGAGCCCAGTGCTTGATAATATACTTAACACTAATTGATATCATTAAATGGTACTTCTGTGTTTTTATTTAGTTTTAATATTTTTAATATGCCTTTTGCAAGCTTTATTTAAAAATTAACTCTTTAAGACATCTTCAGACTATTCCAGACTGTACATGTCAAAAAAGCTTATTATTTATTTCAAAAAGGTTTCTTTTCATGCTGTTTTGTCCCCATATCAATGTTTTTTATACCTTATGACAGTTTTTCAAATTGTAATAACTCCTTTATAACTCCACTTTTTCATGTTCTTCCTGAATCTGGAGGAACACAAACCCAACTTTTAGTGCCGGATAAGGTCCTAATAATACCAGTCTAATGTTAATTAGCATCATACTCTCAAATGTTAAATAATGTTTTGCCCAACTCATTGCAACTCCGAGGAACGGGCTAAATAGATGACCGTTTAGCTGATAATATACTGCAAAACACGTAGGTTCAGTTGCAGCATGCTGTGAGTTTGGGATGATCCCTTGTTGATCCATTCTTAATATGTTTTTTAATTTCCTCTGCGACTTAGTGTTTGTAAATTTAGTTTTTTACTGTCTTATATTTGTGATACTGGCTTGATGTGGATATGGGTGAGTCAATGTTTCTTTTTGGAATAATAATAATAATGTCTAGCTTAACTCTGTCCTTGACCATGATCACCGCACAAACCCCGGGCCTTTGACTCGTAATCAAGAAGAATGCAACCACTTCTTGACTCTTGGAATCACAGTTCAAACTTACATCCCCTTCTCCCTGAATGCGACTCAAACAAAGGATGTTTTTTTTTTCACAAACAGAGGGGGAAAAGCCGTTTTCAAGGCTAGATGTCCTATGTAACTTGGACTACCTAAAAGAAAGAATAAACCTCACAGTTTTAGTAAACTTGTAATCCTTGTGCTAACACATAGGCTATCTTCTTCTATAATAAGCTAACGTGGCTGTCCGTTTGTCTGTCCAGGATTTTAAATCACCTGTAGCTCGCAAACCGTTTGATTTGAAATTTGTTACACATATACTACGTGACGGCTACTATCCGCTTTCGAGTGATGATTTTATTACTCTTTTATTTTATTGTTGAATCAACTCTCGACACCGCGCAGCAGGGCGGCCGTGCTGCGCATGCGTGAGAAGCAGGGGCCCGCTAAGGTGGAGAAAAAAAAAGAGCTGCTCAGGAAGCAGCAAGCCCCTCATCATCTGAGCAAACGAATGCTACACGTCCAGAGAAAGAGGAGGAATACTATGAATGCTCAAGTCAAGTGTATTCACTGCACGTTATCGTGCAGTATGCCGTTACTGGTAATAGATATTATGTAACTATTCACTAAAACATTTTCCTTCCTGATTTGCCTAACATGTCCAAAATAAGCCTGATCAGGCCTGTAGTGTATAGGCTTATATAACGTACTATAACCATTCTTATTTTTCAGGGGCTTATAACTGCGGTAAAATGGAAGGCTATTACCAAGCAGTAACAGAATTTATAAAACTTTGTATTATACAAAGCACCCTGAGTATCAAAGTGTTCATAGCCTGATAATGAAAATGCTGTTTTAAGTTAAAACCTGAACAAGATAACTGTTTTCTATTCAACATATAAAACGTTTAGTAAATAAAGAGAGACTAAATACAATTTATAACAAAAATGGAACACCGATGGACAGCTGAATAACCGAGCAAGTCTACTTTAACTTGAAGTGAAGCAGAGTGTTTTACAAATCATCCCCTACACAGTGGTTCTCAAACTGTGGGGCTGTCCCCCTAGTGGGTCGCGACGTAACAAAAAGAAAACAAGAATTGAAAATATGAAAAATACATCTATTGAAACCAAAACAAATTAACTCAAACTACATTCTGATACTAGAAAAATAAATATAGAGTTAGACAAATGTCGCTAAAAGTTAAGAAGGTTTAATTAAACATGCCTCTATGTTATATCATTACTTAAAAAGAACAAATTGGTATTAGGGGCTCCTTTCAAAGGTACCAGATTTAAAAAAAAAAAAAAAAAAAAAGTGAAATCCTGACTAGTACCGTGTTAATATATTGGATACTCTGTGCCTGGTAAAGTAGCTTAAAACATACCCCAGTAACACACGCACTCAACCCTCTGCTGAAGATGGCTCGTTGCACCGTTTAAAAACTCTGCGATAGAAAATTACCATTAAAAACCCTTTTAAATCAGAAAGGAGGGTTTTCTCGGACCCCTATTAAACGTGTCCATTGCTAGTTTAATAGGATCGCGGGTATAAATATGAATACACTCGCAAGCAAACTTTTTAAAATCTAAAGACTTAAATAAAAACAGACAGCCTGATCTCAGAGCGCCTGTGTATTAAGATATAAATTCCTGGGTCTGTGTTCAGGGTTCAGTCAATCTGTCTCCAGCCGGCTATCCAAATGAGAATTTTTATAAAGCATAAATGTTTCGTTATCAGACTTTTAAAACAGGCGGCTCCGTACAAAAAATAACCGAGTACATAGTTCAGAATACTGACGTCTTATGTCCGAGCTATTACACAGCCGGCCTGCTCTTTTAAACCAGGCCTGAATATTCTCAGAGGAGAGAACCTGTTTGAATTTCAGAGGTCGAGGCAAAACTTAACTGATTGTAAAGCCCGTTTCGGTAAGAGAAAAAAACTAATATTGTTTGCGCCAGTCCTATGAACATTGTACATTAATTCTCGTACACATAGATAGAAATATAAAATGCTACAATTTATATACACACGAGCGCGCTCACGCTCCTACACACGCGCTGTGTAATTAACATGCTGATAATTCCTGCACACTGTAAACAACTATTTTTAAAAGGGAATTACCGGAGAATCAACTTGGAAATATTAAGTATAAAATATAAGGATTCATCCCTCCGTTGTAAAACATGCTCGTTTAACACTTATAATAATCATGAACGGGTCTTACCGTTATATTGACTGTCGGTGCTCTGTGCAGATGGCCGTACACCGAAAAGTCCTGTATTTTTTAAAAAGGAGCCTTTGTTATGCGTAGATTTATTTTAGCAAATGTCTGGCCTCACTTTAAGTGTGTTTCAAACTGAACCTTATGTTAAACTAATTATGTGTGAACATCTTTTGTGTCGGCATAAGGATTGAGCCGTCCTAATAGCTACACCCCCACCCCCCTTAGCTTCAGGATGTCAGAGCTGTTGGCCTTGAACATCCGTGTATTGTTCGGGTTTAAAAGTCAACTTTGTAAGCATTCGAAATCTTTTAATATCACAAGGTGAGACCTTTTTTTCACACTGCCCCGAACGATCTGATACGGGCTTAAAGCTCAGACCCTTGTGAGCTCCCAAAGGCCTTGCTGAGGTGCTTAAGACAATTTCACTTGGCAGGGATTTTTTAAATATATAACTCCGGGTTTGAAATTTATACATCTCAAACGTTCTTTAAAAGGATCCTGTTGCCTGTTATTTTACAGATCTTATATCGATCTCGTTATCATTAAAAACTTTTTCATCTCGTGGGGGGTTTAGCTCCTGATACGCATGCGCGCAGGACGATGTCCCAGTGCCTCACAGCCTTGAGGTCTGTCAGTTTCCTGGGGCTGCGTGCTCAGACAATTGCCTGCTCTCTGCGTGCACGCGCAGTGGGGAGGATGCTCCGAGAGGCTCTGTGTAGAGTAGACGGAGAGAACCGGGCAGCTTGTATTTGGAAACTACAGGCAGCCTGCTCCGAGACAGAGAGCCAGGCATCACCCGGCGGTGTGAAGTAAAGGTTTTTTCAGCTTAGAGACTGTCTGTGAGGTGAAGAAATCATTTTTGACTTAGATAAAAGGTTAGATATTTTAAATAATTGAGTTTCTTACCCAAAGCAATAGAGACAGGAATGGCCCCCAAGAGGCTTGGATGGTAGGGGCCTTCCTTAACATGTTGGTGTGTGTGTGTGTGTGTGTGTGTGTGGAGGCAATCTCTCCTCGGGCTACAGGCAGAGGCCGCCTGCTCCGAGACAGAGAGCCGGACAGCACCCGGCGGTGTGAAGTAAAGGCTTTTTCAGCTTAGAGACTGTCTGTGAGCTGGAGAAATCATTTTGACTTAGATAAAGGATTAGATAGATATTTTAAATAATAGATACTGTACAGAGATTTTCTTACCCAAAGGACTAGAGTCAGGAATGGCTATAAGGCAGAATGGACAGGCTGAAACATGTGTGTGGTTGTCTCTCCTCGGGTAGAAATGATCTAGGACTGGCCTGGGGCTGGAGTCAGAGTCAAAATGACTATGACGGCCATCCGGTGTGTGTGTGCGTGTTTGTGTGTGTGTGGGCGGTCTCTTCCTCTAGGGGCGGGGAAGCGGAAGGGGGCGTCCTCAGGGTTAACTGACCGTGGGCAGGAAACTTAGTCAGAATGCCTGTGACCACCAAGAGGTGTGGACGGCAGGGTCTGCTACAGACTTACCTGAACTTGTCCTCGGGAGAGGTGGGGGCGGGTTCAAGGAGGGGGCACCCATCCATCAAATAAAATCTTGGCCATTTCCTGGGGTAAAAACAGGATGGGAGGGTTCAAGGAAGGGACAGGTGTTTCCTGGGGTAAAAACAGGATGGGAGGGTTCAAGGAAGGGACAGATGTTTCCTGGGGTAAAAACAGGATGGGAGGGTTCAAGGAAGGGCCGGACATCCGCCAAACGGATCTTGGCCGTTTCCTGGGGTAAAAACAGGAAGGCCGAGGGTCACGGAAGTGATGGACTTCCGGCCGGGAAAACCGGAAGGGGGCGGGGCTTAACTCATCAATCATTTTTTTGACATTTTGACAGAAGGTGCATGGCTTATACTACTAACCTCTATGTATGTGAGATAGGATGTAAGGACAAACAATATATAGCCATGTTGTTTTTGAATGCAGTATGTACAGAAAAATGCAGCCAGGTTCTATGCACAGCTTGTACATGTGGTGGGATAAGTGAGAATGTTGTTCTTATCTGGCAAATATATTTAAAAGTCATTTTTTTTAGTAAAAATATATGTACTGTAATATTATATATTTATATGCAAAGTTAATTATGTGATGTAAAACTGAATGTTCTAGTCAAATTTTCAGTGTATTGCATTTAAACTGAAAACCAAACTGCTCATTACTTTACTGTATATTGTCTCTTCATAGCAATTGATCTCCAGGTTAAATTCAGGGTGCTTCCTTTGTCATTCTGTCAGAACAGTTGAGTACTATAAAATACTTCTAAAGCATGTGTGTATCCTTATATTGACTAGTATTTCTATCCAGGGCAGATTCCTGCCCTTTAGTTGATAAGCAGAGCATCAGTTGACCCTGGGATGGACCCCAAAAAAAACAAGGAAAATAAACTAGCTAACTGCATCATATACTTTCACTTCATACTTGAATTATGTTACAATCAGTAGTTACCTGAAGCCCATAAAGTCCAAGCAATCTCAGAGCAGGGCCTTTTACTTCACAGAGGTAGTTCCCAGCATGCTCCCGAGTGAATTGGGCAACAACATTTACCAGTTCACCAAGCATTAAGGGAATGTGGATATTCAAGATGGCAGCACCAACAGCAAGCTAAAAAAATAATAAACATTAATTCAATTACCATTGAACAACATTGTTGGGCACTGGTAAACAGGTACAGTATGTTGGCTTTTCTTCACATCCCAAAAACCGGCATATTAGATTATTGGGTGTTCTTTGTTCTATATAAGTGATTTCAGGTGCGTACACCTAACATTTAATGGAATGTAATTACATGCATTAGTAGACTACAAAAAAATACATTTTTAAATACCACTCTGCAATATCACGTAGTTAAAAGCAGAGTACAAACAGATTCCCATTCAAGTGATAAAAAAGAGCATCAACTGATGTGCTATTGTCAGTTGTTGGTTGTGAAGAGATTATGCCTAACTATAGATCAAATTTGAAGAAGTACCCAATGGAGATATAAAATCTGTGTTCAAGTCTCAACCATGATTGACTGCAGATCACAATGGAGCTTTGTTAATACATTAGGGATCAAATAAACATTGAATCATTATGCATGCACCCTCGCAGCTACAGAGCTGCTTCTACAGGCAGTATATCAAGCAGCATGCATGACACTTTTGCTGTTTTATTATTTTGCAGAGAGGAGTGACTGTTGAATACGTAAAAGTACAGTGCATCCACAAAGCATTCACAGCACATCACTTATTCCACATTTTATTATGTTACAGCCTTATTCCAAAATGGATTAAATTCATTTTTTTCCTCAGAATTCTACACACAACACCCCATAATGACAACGTGAAAAAAGTTTACTTGAGGTTTTTGCAAATTTAATAAAAATAAAAAAACATTTGAACCGATCCTCTAAGTGAGAATTTGATTTTTTCCAATTTCAAATAGTATATAACATCAGTTACCCACTGACTTAAAAGAGGTGGGCTAGGATTCTCCCAGTAGAGCAAAATAAATCTATGTGCTAATAGTGAAGTAAATGGAATTTCAGTTTGTTTGTTCTTCTCCACTTTTCGTCCACTTGGGAGTACACCAAACACAGCTGCTAATGGATTAGAAGTGACTGTGACACCAAGGCTGTCTGATAGGTATTTAAACATTTTGGTCCAGAATGATGTTAATTTGGTGCACACCCCAAACACATGGCCCAATGAGGCTGGAGCTCGATTGCAACTGTCACAGGTTGGACAATTTTAAACAAGACAGATGTGCTCGATAGAAAATCAAAAGTAGAATAATTGAGTGCTTTGCGCATTTGGACCTAGAGTGAATTCTGTGCATGGCTGCCTTCCACTCCCTTTCTGAAATGTTGAGTAAGAGATCCAATTCCCACTGTACTCTGGGACCTTTGTAAGGAAGGGACTATGAAATGTTTTTATATATTATAGAAATGCTGTCTGAGTCTTCAAGATTGATCAATAATTCTTCTGGAACAGAAGTAGGTGGGAGGTGAGGAAAATTGGGAAGATTTTCTTTAACAAAGTTTCTAATTTGGAAATAGTGGAAAAATTGTGTTGATGGGAAGCTAAATTTGGAGTGTAATTGTTTTTAGGACGCAAATACATTGTCTATGTACAAATCTCTACATGATTTAATTCTGTATATTTTCCAAACATCGAAAACTGTGTAAGTTTCAGAAGATGGAAAAAGGTGGTTATTGTGTAGAGGTGCCACTGATAAAATCTTCTCTATCTTGAAGTACTTCCTACATTGGTTCCATATTCTGAGTGAATGAAGGATAATTGGGCTGTTAGTATATTGACAATACCTTTTATTTGCTGGGGCACAAAGCAAGAAATATAAAGAAATACTGCAGCATTTTATTTCTATTGTGGACCAAGCCTGTGTGTGTTATTTTATTTGTGTCAATGTCCAGGTTTTTATAGCTGTTATACTTGCCATCCCGTAATAAAACTGAAAGTTAAGTAGAGCCATGCCACCTTCTGCTTAGGCCATTGTAGGGTCGCCCTTTGAATGCATGGATGTTTTGAATTACAAATAAAAACACCCGGGGAAATAGAACTATTGACCTACTGTATGTAAACGTTAAAGACGCATACAGCGCCATCCCGCTGCCTGCGCTTGGGAAAGCAGATCATAACCTGGTTCTGCTTCAGCCCCACTACAAACCAAGAGTGAGGGAGCTACCTACAACCACACGCTCATTCAGGAAGTGGACCCCTGAGGTAGAGCAAGCTCTGAGAGACTACTTTGTAACTACGGACTGGGAAATCCTGCAGGGATCACATAGTGAGAACATTGAGGAGGTTGTTGACTGCACTACTGACTATATCAACTTCTGTATGGACATTGTAGTTCCAGTAAGAACAGTACGTTGCTATGCTAACAATAAGCCATGGATTACAAGTGACATCAGGGGCCTTTTGAACCAGAAGAAAAGGGCTTTTAAAGGCGTTAATCAGCATGAGTTCAAGCGTGTGCAGAAGGAACTCCGAGTCCAGCTCAGGGCGGCGAAAGAGCAGTACAGGAGAAAGCTGGACCAGAAGTTACAGAACAACAGCATGAAGGAAGTGTGGGACAGGATGAAGATCATCACTGGCTGCAGCTCGAAGCGGGGTGCCACCATCGAGAGAGACGTGGAGAGAGCAAACCAGATGAACAACTTCTTTAACAGGTTTGACCACCCTAACCCACTCTCACCTTGGAGTACTGCACCCTCCATCCATCCTTCTGCTGATACCAGCATAGGAGAGAGTTTCCCCCAACCCACAATTACAGCAGCCCATGTAAGCACAGAGCTGAGGATGGGTCCGGATGGAGTATCACCACGACTGCTGAAGGCCTGTGCGTTGGAGCTGGGGAGTCTTCTACAGCACATCTTCAACCTGAGCCTGGAACAGGAGAGAGTTCCCAGGCTTTGGAAAACATCTCGCATCACCCCAGTCCCAAAGGTATCACGTCTTATTGAGCTGAATGACTTCCGGCCTGTCGCTCTGACGTCGCATGTGATGAAGACCATGGAGCGGCTGCTGCTTCACCACCTAAGGTAACAGGATCCGCCATGGCCCTTGACCCTCTGCAGTTCGCATACCAGGAGAAGGTGGGAGCGGAGGATGCCATCATCCATATGCTACACCAATCCCTCTCCCAATTGGACAGAGGCAGTGGTGCAGTTAGAATTATGTTATCTGGACTTCTCTAGCGCCTTCAACATCATCCAACTTCGGCTCCTTAGGGACAAGCTGACAGAGATGAGAGTAGAATTATACCTGGTGGCATGGATAGTGGATTTTCTTAAAGACAGACCTCAGTATGTGCGTCTCAGAAACTGCAGGTCTGACATTTTGGTCAGCAACACAGGAGCGCCGCAAGGGAATGTATTTTCTCTGGTCCTGTTCAGCCTATATACATCGGACTTCCAATACAACTCACAGTCCTGCCAAATGCAAAAGATTGCTGACGACACTGCTATCATGGGCTGCATCAGGAGTGGGCAGGAGGAGGAGTATAGGAACCTAATCAAGGACTTTGTTAAATGGTGCGACTCAAACCACTTACACCTGAACACCAGTAAAACCAAGGAGCTGGTGGTGGATTTTAGGAGGCCCAGGCCCCTCATGGACCCCGTGATTATCAGAGGTGACTGTGTGCAGAGCATGCAGACCTATAAATACCTGGGAGTGCAGCTGGATGATAAATTGGACTGGACTGGCAATACTAATGCTCTGTGCAAGAGAGGACAGAGCCGACTATACTTCCTTAGAAGGCTGGCATCCATCAACATCTGCAATAAGATGCTGCAGATGTTCTATCAGACGGTTGTGGTGAGTGCCCTCTTCTATGTAGTGGTGTGCTGGGGAGGCAGCATAAAGAAGAAGGACACCCCACGCCTGGACAAACTGATGAGGAAGGCAGGCTCTATTGTAGGCATGGAGCTGGACAGTTTGACATCCGTGGCAGAGCGACGGGTGCTGAGCAGGAAGGATATTCATCTTGACAGTGTTAATCTCCTTGTTATAGTGAGATGGAGCATAGACCATCTATACACATCTTGTTTAAGTTTTTCTATGCAGACTGCAAAATTTTGTTGAAAAAGAGCTTTATGTTTACTTGTGATGTTTACCCCAAGATATTTAAACTGATCTGCAATGATAAAAGGAAAGGTATCCAATCTAATGTTGTGTGCTGGAGACTTCACTGGAAAAAGCACACTTTTATTCAGATATCTTTTGAAATTTTGCTAGTGCACTCTAGCCAGAAGAATTAACGTTGTTAAGATGAATATCCTAAACTTCTTTTTTTATTTCAAAACATTCCATTATATATCAATAAATCGTTTTTTAAGCAATTAGATTCAACTATAACCTTATTTATCCATCCATCCATTTTCCAACCCGCTGAATCCGAACACAGGGTCACGGGGGTCTGCTGGAGCCAATCCCAGCCAACACAGGGCACAAGGCAGGAACCAATCCCAGGCAGGGTGCCAACCCACCGCAGGACACACACAAACACACCCACACACCAAGCACACACTAAGGCCAATTTAGAATCGCCAATCCACCTAACCTGCATGTCTTTGGACTGTGGGAGGAAACCGGAGCGCCCGGAGGAAACCCACGCAGACACGGGGAGAACATGCAAACTCCACGCAGGGAGGACCCGGGAAGTGAACCCAGGTCCCCAGGTATCCCAACTGCGAGGCAGCAGCGCTACCCACTGCGCCACCGTGCCGCCCCTGTAATGCATCGAAAAACACATTAGATTGTGTCTTGTCCTCTTTAAACCGAGTAGAATAGACATAGAGTAGTCTCTAAATGTGTACATTATATTTTTATGGTCAATGATGTTTTATCTCCATCTGTGTTGATAATTACTACTATTGCACTGCGAATTTCCTGCTTGTGGATTTGTTAAGCTAAGATCTTATTAGCCTTCTCTCTATGTTGAGTTGTTTCATTTTGTTTGTTGTCAAGAGGTTGCGTTCTGAATGCAAAGTCTGTCTTTTCCTATAAAGTGTCTCATTTGGGAACCTGGCATGTTCTTGATCTATTCTGGTAATTTCACTGATTAACTCTGATGTCTTCTTCATTTCCAATTTATTTTTGTGGGAGAGATATGAAATAATCTGTCCTCTTAAAAAATGCCTTCAGAGTTTCCCAGAGAATTCCTGTACAGACCACGGAGGATGTATTTGTCTGTAAAAAAAATAATAACAATAAATTTGCTTGGATATAAATTCTGTACAGTTCTTGTCAGATAATAAAAGTGGGTTAAGATGCCAGCTGTGAGACGAGTATGTGGGGCACAATGATTTGAGCTCCATGATCAGAGGGGCGTGGTCAGAAATAATTTAAAACAATCTTGAATTAGTTCAAATTAAAGATACAGCAGGAAGACTCATGTCTTTTTATAATTTTACAAGATATAAATATATTTAGTTGCTGCAGTCACGTTAACAAGTCTCGAAAATATGTTCTCATAGTTCTCCTCATACTAAAAGGAAACTTTTTTAAAATGAGGATCTAGAACTGATGCTTGTTGACAGTGGTGTTGGATGAATGGAATATAAAAGAAAAGGAACCAGCAACAGTGACTAGTAACACTGCTAATATGATCCATGCTGTACAGCTTACGGAGCTATTTCACATCATCTGCTTTCGCATACGCTCACTTTGGTATTGCAGGCTGCTATGAAAATTCACACAATTGCCTGCTTGCTTTGTCGGGTGAGGTGCATTGCAAACTTTTTAAACCTTAGCAGTACAGCTAGCCACATGCTTAAAGAGAAACAACTAGTGCTGGGCAATGATTAAAATTTTTCATCGCGATTAATTGCACGATTGTCTGCGATTAATTGTGATTAATCACAGACCATCACAACAATCACATTGTTATGCGCAAAATTAAATAATGAACTCAAAAGTAGTGTATTGTGTGTATTTGGTTAGCAAACACTTTAAAACAATAAGGTGTTTTTTAATAGCAGTATTTCCTTTACATAGTAGCAGATAAAATATTTCTTGTAAATCTCAACTTAAATATTAATGTAATCAAATCAAATATAAAACCAAAGCTATTTGCCACTGCCAGGGCATTAACATTTTATCTAGTTTGTTATAGAAAAATGAGCTACCCTCAGAGTCCACAGCCACGATCATAACATTATAATAGGCACCTTCCAACCAACAGCAAGTTAACATTTCTAAATCTGTTTTCTTTTTTATCTGAACAGATACCAGAAGAAACATTTTTTTTATCAGGGAGCAGTATAAACAGTCTATGTTTAGTAGCAACTCTTTGAGGGCTAATATTTTTTTTAAAAAACTCAGTTTTATGAAAAGTATACAAAAAGCAATGGTTTCACACATAAATCAACATAAAACGTCTGCACATCTCTTTTATTTATGTTTATTTCATAAACGTCGCATAGGTGTACAATCATAAATACTATCTGTATGTTTATATTTTTTTATTTTGTTAACTTCCAGCATTGAGTTTCCAAGCTCTCCTATTGTCCATGTGGTTTCCTCCAGAAATTCTGGTTTCCTCTCACAGTCGAAAAACATGCAGGTTAGGTGTATTGCCATTGCTAAATTGACCCTAGGATGTCTAAAGGTTTTCACACTGTGATGGACTGACGTCCTGTCCAGAGATTGTTTCTGCCTTGTTCCCAATGACTGCTGAGAAAATATACAGCTGCCCTACAACCCTGGCCTGCATAACTGGATTGGGAACTCGGATGGATGGATGAATTCTTTTATTTGAGGCCTATCATTTAGCTGACAGTGCAAACTTTAAAAAAAAGTTATATGTTTTAATTTTAATTATTTGTGGGTGATCTCTGTCTAAACTGTAGGACAGTTCAAGAAAAGACTCAATGTTTAAAAGAAATATCCATCCATTGTCCAACCCGCTGAATCCGAACACAGGGTCATGCTGGAGCCAATCCCAGCCAACACAGGGCACAAGGCAGGAACCAATCCCGGGCAGGGTGCCAACCCACCGCAGGACACACACAAACACACCAAGCACACACTAGGGCCAATTTAGAATTGCCAATCCACCTAACCTGCATGTCTGTGGACTGTGGGAGGAAACCAGAGCGCCCGGAGAAAACCCACGCAGACACAGGGAGAACATGCAAACTCCATGCAGGGAGGACCCGGGAAGCGAACCCAGGTCCCCAGATCTCCCAACTGCGAGGCAGCAGCGCTACCCACTGCGTCACCGTGCCGCCTAAAAGAAATATTCAAAGTAAAAAACTTTTCTACTCCCCGGTATTGCATTTTGATGTTTTCCTCTTAACAAATTTCACCTGATTATTGGAGCTCTGTCTGTTTAGCATTTTTGATTTCTGGTTTAGCAATTTCAAAACTTTGCCACTTATTTATTTTAAATAATAATATTTTAAATATTTTAAATAAATGTTATTAATTGCTTAGAAAATAATTTGCTGACCACAGTGACCACAATTTATAGGTACCTATAAAATATGTAAATACATTTGACTTATCTCTAATAAAGTACTAAATAACTTAGTAACACATTTTTTCTGGCAGTACTTCTAGTTTTTGCTTTTTCTTTGCTGCAAATGGAAAGACATCAATAAAAGTCAAGGAGACTATCATGCAAGAATACAAATATTAAGCACATCTTTCAGTTAAAGTTCTGTACTTACAAGAACAGCAGCTAAAAATGCAGAAAGCTGAGGGTTGAAAAATATCCAAAATACTTTCCAGTTAAACTCTGGCTCCTTTTCCAAAAGCTGAACTTTCAATTCCTTTTTCTGACTATTGTAACGTTTCATCTCACAGTGGGCAATGCTTTCTTTAAGCTTGACAGAGATGGATAGCAAAGTTGTGGCAGTGACGACTCCAATTTTGTGAGAAGTCTTGAGAATAACTGCACGTTGCTGAATGCCTTGGCGATTTGCATTTCGAGTTTGGGCCCAGAGCCGAGATATAAAATTTGAAGAAATATGAGGGTTTTTGGTCCATTTACCTGCATAGCTGAAGAAAAGGGAACATTTTCTTTTTAGTTCAAAGTGTTTACATTTGAGGTTTTACAAAAAAAATATGTGTGCAATGACTGCCTTAGACCTGTTACGATACTTTATATATAGATTAAATTATTCTAAAAGTCTGTTAATCTAAACTTTTATTATTTACTTATCCTTGTTAACACAAGCACAGACTATGGTTTTAAAGATCCCAACAATCAAACAGAAAGAATACAGAGAGGTGCAAAGAAGCCAAAAGAGGAGGACAGAAAAAACAAACAGTACACTCATTTTATTTTGTGTCCTTTACCAGCTCTTGAGGAAAATTTAATTTATCACAAGAAAGTGTCCATTTTGAACAAGTAGACCTGCTAAAGAGATTATCCTCAGTGTCAGTGCTAGATTATTCTGTGCCCTAGGCCAAGCTTTTTAGTGTGCCAACCAACTGTTCAGTGGCTAACCTGTGTAGCTGGGTCAAAACAAGGTGGTTTTGTACCCCCAACCAAAAAACCAACTATTATGATTTGTGCCCTAGGCAAATGCTTAATTTGCCTTAAAGTTGGTGCTGGGCCCGATTATTCCTACAATGTTGGTGTTAAGGTTTTAGTTAATTTACTGAGCATTTTGTTGAATGGCACATAGATCTGAATTGTAAAAAGCTGGAACCTGACAATAATAACAAATGCACACTCACTCAAAAAAAGTAGTTGGAGGCAATGATAACCACAGTTAATTAGTTCTGCTAACCAGTCTAACCAAAGCACTGGAGAAACAGCACATCAAAGTGTCTCTCCACAGTTGAAATTGTTCACTAGCATAGTAGGTGACACAATGGTTAACTAACAACTAATTACATTGAAGCTTATAAATAATTGTAAATAAAATGTGCAGTATTGCACATAACACTGCTTTCCTCATTTTCTTCCGTGTTTTGGTTTAATTCTGTCATCACATTATATTTACATTCAATGTTGCAATTGTACGATTAAGGTCTTTTTGTAATGGTTCTTTGAACCATGAGTTAGTGATAATCTTGTATCTGCAGATATCCCTTCAGATTCAACAACTGTCCTTTATATTGTAAATTGTTCTCATGTTTCTCTTCTGCCAAAATTACTTTTAATATTTTAGATATGTCTTAGTGAATAAAGACTTTAAATCTTTAACTATTAGGGACTTTCAATATGAACCACACCAACGTCAACATGCTTTGATCACTTTTCCAGACTTTTGATTTTGACTTAGAAGACTGGCTTCTGGTCCAAAGGAAAAAAATATCTTGATATGTCTTTAAAAAGTCATAGCTGTGTCTGAGTTTCACAGCTTCATAGTCTTTGTATCAAATTACCTTTTTATGATCTGGCTAATCAATATACACTCACCAGCCACTTTATTAGGTTCACCTTGCTAGTACCAGGTTGGACACCCTTATGCGTTCAGAACTGCCATAATTATTCATGGCATAGATTCAACAAAGTACTGGAAACATTCCTCTGGGATTTAGGCCCATATTGACATAATAGCACTATGCAGTCGCTGCAGAATTGTCAGCTACACATTCATAATGCAAATTTCCCATTCCACCACATCCCAAAGGTGCTCTATTGGATTGTGATCTGGTGACTGTGGAGGCCATTTGAGTACATTGTCACACTCGCTTTGTGACACGGTGTGTTATCTTGCTAAATGTAGCCAACAGAAGATTGGTACACTGTTGTCAGAAAGGAATAAATATGGTCAGCAACAATACTCAGGTAGGCTGTGACATTTAAACGATGCTCAATTGGTACTAAGGGGCCCAAAGTGTGACAAGAAAATATCCCCCACACCATTACACCACCAGCAGCCTGATCCACTGATACAAGGCAGAATGGATCCATTATTTCATGTTGTTGCCAATTTCTGACCTTACCATATAAATATCGCCGCACAAATTGAGACTCATCAGATCAGGCAACTTTTTCCAAGCTTCTGTTGTCCAATTTTGGTGAGCCTGTGTGAATTGTAGCCTAAGTTGCCTGTTCTTAGCAGACAGAAGTGGCATCCAGTGTGGTCTCCTGCTACAGTAGCCTATCTGCAGGGCCCTATGATTTCTGAGATGCGGAAAAAACGGATGGAAACAAAGAATTAATGCTTAAGAATGGATTTTAGAATTAAAAATGGAAATGTGCGGAATTTAGAGACTGAAGGGTTGATTGTTACAAAACTTCCCAATAAATTAAATGATTGAATAATGTGTAGTTCTGTCATTCAGATACTATATTCTAGTTTGTTGATTTTGAAGCGAAAGCAATTGCTCATAGAAATCAGTCGTGCCTTTATCTGTTTGTGCGCGTATTTCCTGTATGTTTTCTCGTTAAAGGTACACGAATTAATAATAATAATACATTTTATTTATATAGCGCCTTTCCCATGCTCAAGGCACTTCAGAGAGTTTAAGAAAGAACAGTAGGGTATACAGTATATAGCATTGTACTAAACCAGATAAATAAATAAATAAGAGCAAGATAATAAATTCAGAGAAAAAAAGCCTAACAGACAACATAATTGATGGTCTAGTACACACACACAAGTTACATGAGCAACTTGACATAGAGGTGAACTGAGAGAGGGGTAACAAAGTCAGGTAGAGTTAAAAGCCTTCCTGAACCGATGAGTTTTGAGGTTTTTTTTTAAAAGAATTCATGGAGTCTGCTGATCTAATTAATTTTGGTAGGTCTGGGCACTATACAGCTGAAGGCCCAGTCACCCATGGAGTGTAGATTAGTGTGGGGTACAACAAGATTACCAGAATCAGAGGAAATTAGTGGGCGGACAGGAACATAGTGATGAGAAAGGTCACTGATGTTGTTTGGCACAAGATCATTTAAGGCTTTGTAGGTTATTAGTAGGATTTTATATTCAATTCTGTAAGACACAGGGAGCCAGTGAAGGCGACGCAGGATGGGTGTTATGTGCTCGCTGCTGCTGGTCCATGTAAGGACTCTTGCAGCCGAGTTTTGAATAAGCTGGAGCTGTGATATAAGATTAGAAGGGGCACCTGCCAGTAGGGAATTACAATAATCAATGCGGGATGTTATAAAAGCAAGGACAAGTTTCTCAGCGTTAGAAAAGGAGAGGAAGGAGTGAACACGTGATATGTTAAGGAGGTGAAAGTAAGAATGTTTCTTAATTTGATTTATGTGGGCGGAATAAGAAAGGGAGGAATCAAAAATGACACCAAGATTCTTTGCAGCAGAGGCAGGTCTGATGAGATCACCGCGAAGATTGACTGGGAAGGAGTTCATTTTATTAAGTTGCACTTTAGTCCCAATTTGCAGGAGTTCAGTTTTGTTGCAATTTAATTTTAAAGAGTTCTGCTCCATCCAGATTTTAATTTCACTGAGACAAGTTGTGAGCTGAGAAAGCTCTGATGAAGTTCCACTTTTAACATTGAAATAGAGTTGAGTGTCATCTGCATAAAAATGATAACCAGTCCAAAGCTACGAACAATATGGCCAAGTGGAAGCATATAAATACAGAAAAGCAGAGTACCGAGAACAGAGCCCTGAGGAACTCCTTGTGTGACTGGCGCTGTGCTGGACCTGCTGTTGCCAAGACTAACAAACTCCTGCCTATCAGTCAGATAGGACTTGAACCACTGGAGGGCAGTGCCAGAGATACCCAGCATTTTCCCCATTCTGGACAGCAGAATGTCATGTCTGACAGTGTCAAATGCTGCAGTGAGGTCTAACAGATTTAATATGCTGGTTTGTCCAGAGTCTGCTGCCATAAACAAATCATTGGTTAACCGTAGTAGAGCAGTTTCACAGCTGTGCTATGCTCTGAAACCAGACTGAAAGGGTTCCATCAGATTATTAGAAGTTAAGTAGTTGGTGAGTTGGGAAGCTACAACATGCTCAAGAACTTTTGACAGAAAAGGTAAGTGGGAAATAAGCCAAAAATTAAGATTATCAGCATCAAGACCACACTTTTTTAACATTGGGGTTACGGAAGCGGTTTTAAAAGTGAGAGGCACAAAGCCGGTGTCAAGGGATGAGTTTATTATTGTTGTAATAGTCAGTATTATGGCATGAAGGTAGGATTTAAGTAGTGTACTGGGAATGGGGTCCAGTACACATGTAGTCAGCCTCATCTTACAAAGCAGGTTATTAACAAAAGCAGATGAGACTGGTGAGAACTTAGAGAAGGAGCTGGATGGAGTGGGAAAACAGGGAAAGATATAAACAGATGATGTATTTATGTTAGTTGAATTATTTAGATCTTTAATTTTGTTATGGAAAAAGTGGAGGAATTTCTCACAGACTTCAGTAGAAGAGGTAGTTGGGCCAGATGCGGGTTGGAGTAGTTTATTAACTACAGAGAACAAAACCCTTGGGTTATCGTGGCCACTTTCTATTATTCTGCCATAATGGGTGTTCTTGGCAGCAGTTAGTGCTTCTCTGTAGGCTCTTTGGTGGTCAGAGAAAGCCTGGATGTGCACAGTGAGGCCAGACTTACGTGAAATTCTCTCAAGGTGTCGGCCAGCTGCTTTCATAGATCGCAATTCTGAATTATACCAAGGAGCTGAACGCTTAAAGGAAACCTCCTTATGTTTTAAAGGAGCTGTTTTATCTAATGCTGAATGAAGGTCTGTGTTATAGTTGTCAACAAGACTATCTAGTGTTGATGGAATAGGTGAAGATAGGAAAAGATCAGAAATGGATCCAGAAAGGAAAGAGGGACAGATATTTTTAAGGTTTCGGAAAGAAATTTGTTGTTTACAGGTAAGAGGAGGGAGAATTTAATGAGACAGTAAAAAGCACTGCTTTTTGGTCAGAGAGTCCCAGGTCAGTGTTGTAAGTGTTGGCAACAGAGAGTCCAGATGTGCAGATCAGATCCAATATATGGCCACCAGAGATGGTGGGAAAATCAACATGTTGTGTCAAGTCAAAACAGTCCAGTAAGGATAAGAATTCATTTCTCAGTTTCGATGTGGTGATGTCAATATGGACGTTGAAATCACCAAGAAGAATGACTCTCTGGGAAAAGGAACTTAAGTGGGTTAATAGTTCAGTTAGATCAGGTAAGAAGGATGCATTGTATTTTTTAGGAAGATAAAGAACAATGAGTAAGACAGGACCTGATTCCGTTATTAGTTTAAGAGCCAGACACTCGAAAGACAATGGACAATCAATTGGGATTCTTTTGAAATTTAACTTGACTCTGACAATTACTGCAAGTCCTCTGCCTTGTCTTGAGCTATAAGGCTCTGTGAGGAAAGTGTAGCCAAGCAGTGTCGCCTCTGTAAGAGACGTAAATTCATTTGGTTTTTGCCAAGTCTCCGTTAAACACAGTATATCAACTTTGGTGTCAATGATGAATTCTGACAGCACCAATGCTCTGCCATTAAGAGATCTCAAATTAAACAATGCAATATTAGTTAATGAGTCTTCTTTTGCACTGAGCCACGGCCAGAGTTTATTTTCACATACTGTAAATTTGGCACACTGACGCTTCTATTTCCAGGGCCATGAGTAGGACGGCGTATTCCTGAGAAAATGCTGCCTGTAATCTTTTCATTCGCAGCCCAGCGGTGGCAGTGACCTGACCCGTGATGTACATATTTCGGGTGCTGCAAAATACTATTGTCTTTTAGGATATTTCTGTCAGACCATTTGCTCTGGACAAACTGTTTAATATGAAGGAGTTTGTCGTGAGAGTATTTTAGCATGATACTGAGCAATACTTATCTGGTAGCAGTGGAGAAGCAGCACAGCACAGCGGAGCTGGTGAGATGGACGGTTGCGGTGAAGCAGATGCGATAGCAAAGCAGCAGAAAGCATAGCAGGAGGAGGTAGCAGGATTTGGAGGTTCCAATATACAGCCACAAACAAGTAACGCTGGGTATTACTTAGTCATAATGCACAATAAAATGAATCGAGAGCAGACCAGCATAGCAACTATAATCAATGAGACAGATCATCCTAGGCTCCTAGATCACCAGGTACAAAGAAATGTTCGTAGGTCTCGCCCTGTGATCCACATATTCAGTTGTTCCCAGTCAAGGCAGAGTCCATAAAGTCCATAAAAATGAATCCAAATCCATACAACTCGAGTCAGCTGCATCCACGAACGATACGTACAATAAAGAAATAAAACAAGCATAAAAAAGTGCAGGATTAAGGCGAATTTTACGAAAAGTGTTGTTAACAGGGAGGAGCGGCAACAGCATGCGTGCGCCAGCATCCACTCCTCTGTAGAAGCGAGCAGTATCAGATACCCTAACTGTGTCAAAAATACTAAGAAACACGAGCTTAACTGCAAAATTGAGGGCACAACAATATCCCGGTAACTATTACGAATCTGGACAACTTTTCTGCAAGTTTTGCCAGCATACCATAGACTGGACACAAAAAGATACTTGCAATGACCACGTCAAATCTAAAACCCATCTCAAAAACAAGGAGAAATTAACATCAAAAAGTGTTCCCCATTAGGTAACAACAGAGGAAACAACAAAATTGTTAGATGCAAGGTGCCAGTTTGGGTCCATGTGAGTCAGACATACCCTTCAAAAAAATTATGAAGATGCGTCCTTACTTTATTAAGCATTGTAAACAAGGAGGCTCACTGCCAGAAAATGAGAGCAGTCTTCGTCAAACTCATTTGCCCTGTGTCTTTGAAAAACATATGGACGCCGTTCTTCGAAAGATTCGTGGCAAGAAAATATATGTTGTAGTTGATGAAACCACTGATAGCCGAAACCACATAGGTGAGTAAACATTTGGCTGTATGGGAATTCGTTTATGTAGGCAGTTCTAATTATACATGATGTATTTACTGTGAATCATTTAACTAATTAAATTATACAGGTACAGTCGTATGAAAAAGTTTGGGAACCCCTCTTAATTCTTTGAAAGCTCAGCCAATGATAAACAAAAATCCAAAGTAGCAACTTCCTTTTAATATAGGACATGCTTTATGGAAACAGTAGTATTTCAGCAATGACATTAAGTTTATTAATATGCATCATAACAAAACTAGACAGGTGCATAAATTTGGGCATTTAGTTGAGCCTCCTTTTGCAAATATAACAGCCTCTAGACGTCTCCTATAGCCTTTGATGAGTGTCTGCATTCTGGATGGAGGTATTTTTGACCATTCTTCCATACAAAATCTATCCATTTGATGCCGAGCATGGACAGCCTGCTTAAATCATCCCATAGATTTTCGATGATATTCAAGTCAGGGGACTATGACAGCCATTCCAGAACATTGTACTTCTCCCTCTGCATGAATGCCTTTGTAGATTTCGAGCTGTGTTTTGGGTCATTGTCTTGCTGGAATGGTTCAGCCCCTGCGTAACTTCAACTTTGTGACTGATGCTTAAACATTATCCTGAAGAATTTGTTGATATTGGGTTGAATTCATCTGACCCTTGACTTTAACAAGGGCCCCAGTCCCTGAACTAGCCACACAGCCCCACAGCATGATGGAACCTCCACCAAATTTGACAGTAGGTAGCAGGTGTTTTTCTTGGAATGCAGTGTTCTTCTTCTGCCATGCAAAGCGCTTTTTGTTATGACCAAATACCTCAATTTTTGTCTCATCAATCCAAAGCACTTTGTTCCAAAATTAATCTAAAGGGCTTCTTTCTCATCACAGATGTTCTTTGTGCAAATTGCGCTGAATTATAGAACGATGTACAGATACATTATCTGCAGCAAGATGTTCTTGCAGGTCTTTGGAGGTGATCTGTGGGTTGTCTGTAACCATTATCACAATCCTGCGCATATGCTGCTCCTGTATTTTTCTTGGCCTGCCAGACCTGGGTTTAACAGCAACTGTGCCTGTGGATTTCCATTTCCTGATTACATTCCTTACAGTTGAAACTGATAGCTTTTTGTAGCCTTCCCCTAAACCATGATACTGAACAATCTTTGTTTTCAGATCTTTTGAGAGTTGCTTTGAGGATCCCACTCTTCAGAGGTGAGTCAAAGGGAAGCACAACTTGCAACTGACCACCTTAAATACCTTTTCTCATGATTGGACACACCTGTCTATGAAGTTCAAGGCTTAACGAGCTAATCCAACCAATTTGGTGTTGCAAGTAATCAGTATTGAGCAGTTACATGAATTCAAATCAGCAAAATTACAAGGGGACCCACATTTTTGCACAGCCAGTTTTTTACATTTGATTTAACTTCATACAACTAAATATTGCTTCACTAAAAATCTTTGTTCGGAAAACATCCCAGTACTCAGATGTTCCTAGGAAATGAAAGACATACCACTGTTATCTTTTTTGCTGAAAGTAGAGTAAATTATTTTGCAGGCTGAAAGGGGTTTCAAACCTTTTTCATATGACTGTATTTAACTGGTATTAACACTCTTTCCCTTAGAAAATGTAATGATAAATGACTAAATTATTAGCTGACATGATGCTTCCTCTGGCATCATTTCATTAGGTGCTGATACAAACTAAAATTTTACTACCTCCAACACCATGATTGTGGCTATAAGAACATTAAAAAACAGTGAAAGCCAAGAGGCATTATGAGGCATGAAGTTACAGATGTATTTGCAGTTTTTTTAGAGATGTCATCTGTAAATATTGTTTACCAGAATGACTAGATTGTCCCAAACTGAAGCCAAATACTGGGTAATCTAACATGGAAAGTGGTCTATGACATTTCCAGTATGAGTTGGTCATTCTTTCCAAGGGACCTGGTGGGTGAAAACAAATACCATTTTAAGAAGTCTTTGCCCAGGACAAGACAATCACTGTTCTTGGTAAGTTGGTCAAGTTACTCACATGCTAGCAGTGTTTACTGCTGCACCCAGACCCACCAGCAACCTACCACTGCCAGTGTACCATGTGTAAAAGCACACCAACCAAACAAAAGCTGAGCCTACAGGTAAAGAAGAATATCATCCACTAGTTTGATAAGTCCAGTGCTAAGACACCTCAGCCAAATTAGGTGTCTTCCATTTCAATTCCATGACACTCAGCTTTTGTTTATGCTGCAAAGCCTGCGCTTTGTTTTTAGGAATGCAGGTAATGTCAGGAAGGGGAAGCTTGTGAATGAGGCAAATATATAATACTTAGCTGAAACAGATGTGTGATGTTTATGATTAATGTTTATCACTTTGCACTCAAATGTTGTAGCCAGCCTTGCTGTTGTTACATTAAAATTGGGACAATGTGTACATCACAAGACATGTCATTGTTTTTTTCCCCCATTAAGGAAAGTTGAGCAGTGCAAATTATTGCAGTAAAGGCTACCCTTGGAGTTCCCTTCTTTGTGGATTTTAGGAAGCATGCAGAAGTAACCCATTTTGGGGTTCTCAGGAATTAAACTGTTTACATGATCCCTGATGTCAAGGGATAAAGAAGGGAACCCAGGAAGGCCTATAATCTCAGGAATTGGCTCCCTTACAGAAAATATTTCTGGTTGGGTGGAGCACATTCTTAAACCCCTCACCTGTAATACAACCAGCTACATCCAGGACACCACTGACTTCTTAAAAAAACTGTCTGCTTTAGGCCCCTTACCTGAGGGAACCATACTGACCACAACAGATGTTGAGGCACTTTACACAAACATCCCCCATGATGATGGCATATTGGCATGTGAAATGTACCTCAAACAACATGATTTACCCACAAAGTCAGTAATAGAAATGATAAAATTCACTCTGACACATAATCTATTCTCTTTTGGACAAGATTGCTACTTGCAACAAATGGGGACTGCAACGGGCTGTCGGTTTGCACCTCACTATGCAAACCTATTTATGGCAAAATTGGAGGAAGATTTCATGTCAATGTGCAGTGTAAAACCAATGTTGTATCTCCGTTACATAGATGACATCTTCATAATTTGGACTGCCAGTGAGAAGGACCTCCTCCATTTTCATAATGAATATAATTCTTTTCACCCCAACAACAACAACATTTATTTATATAGCACATTTTCATACAAAAAGTAGCTCAAAGTGCTTTACATAATGAAGAAAAGAAAAATAAAAGACAAAATAAATTAAAATAAGGCAACATTAGTTAACAAAGAAAAGGAGTAAGGTCCGATAGCCAGGGTGGACAGAAAAAACAAAAAAAAAACTCCAGAAAGCTGGAGAAAAAAATAAAATCTGTAGGGGTTCCAGGCCACGAGACCGCCCAGTCCCCTCTGGGCATTCTACCTAACATAAATGAAATAGTCCTCTTTGTAGTTAGGGTTCTCACGGAGTCACTTGATGCTGATGGTCATACAGACTTCTGGCTTTTAATCCATCCATCACTTTTGGAACATCATGGTACTTAGAGTAGATGGTGGTGGCGCAAGCCACCACACCAAAAGGACACCGGAAAAGGAAACAGAAGCTGAAAGCTGAAGCTGAATTACTCAAAAACAGAAGTTAGCTTCCTTGACACCACCATTCAACTGAAAGACAATGCCCTTGTAACTTCTGCTTTTCACAAACCGACAGACAGAAGGACCTACATGAAAAGTGAAAGCTTCCACCCCAAGCATATAAGGCACTCCATTATTTTCAGCCAAGCAATACGGTACAATTGTATTTGCTCAGACCCGACAGACCGGGATAAACAACTGCAGGAGCACAGACAAGATTTCATCAGACAAGGTTACACCCCCAAAACAACAGACACTCAAATAAGAAGAGCTACTACCATACCCAGAAACAACCTTCTGGAATATAAAAACAAAGACAACAAGAACCGCATCCCCCTTGTTGTCACCTACAACCCACATTTTGAAACACATTGAAAAATTATAAAAGAACTTCAGCCAATACTAAACAATGACAAAACACTGAAAAATGTATTTCCTGAACCTCCCCTCCTGGCATACAGACAACCACCATACCTTCAGCAACTAATTGTCCGAAGCTCCCTAAGTGAACCAACAGAAAATGGCACATTTCCATGCCTACAGAAAAGATGCAAAACATGTGCCAACATTTATGATACAGACCGTATAGTTATACCACACTGCCGACTTGAACATCACATAAAGGGATCATTTTCTTGCAGATCATTTAATGTAGTCTACCTAATTCTCTGCATGAAATGTCCTGACACTGCACTCTATGTGGGAGAAACTGGACAAACACTCCCCCTGAGAATGAATTTACACAGGTTCCACATTAAACATGGCAACACAAATGTTCCTGTAGCAGCCCACTTCAACAGCCATGGACACTGTGAGAGGGACTTTAAAGTCACAGTGCTTATGAGCAACTTCAAAACACAGCAAGAGAGAAAAGAATGGGAAATTAAACTTATGCTAAAATTTAATACATTACAACATGGCTTGAATAAAGACAAGAGTTTTATGGCCAGATATGAGGATTGTTTACATCTCTCAGAATGACAGACAACCTGTCTACAGATCCACATTGTTTTGAAAAACTCATTACAAACTTCAAAAGACTTTGTTGGACAGTTATGTTATCCAAAGATCTTGACCATACATTGTTCTTCTCCTCTTGTTAAATTAACCCTAGCCTGAATGAATCTATTAATTTTTTACATTTAAAATTTCTCATTTAAAGATTTACCAATGTTGTTTCTTGTCCTAGAGTGTGTATATAAACACAGGAAACTCCAGTTTCTGTATTACATCTTGCCTGAAGAAGGGGCCTGAGTTGCCTCAAAAGCATGCATATTGTAATCTTTTTAGTTAGCCAATAAAAGGTGTCATTTTGCTTGGCTTTTCTCTATATTCATAATGGCTAACACGGTACAACACCCTAGTACTCCATAAATATAAGAAATATTAAAATCAACAACCATCTACATTTTCCACATAAAAACTGCAGTACTTTTTTTAAATGCACGTTTCTAAATAAGACAGAATGCCTTAAATGGTGACTGTCAAAAAACAATACATAATTAAATCTGGCACAGTGACTATTAATGCGGCCTTATCTATACTAATAAAAGGCAAAACCCTCACTGACTCACTGACTGACTGACTGACTGACTGACTCACTCATCACTAATTCTCCAACTTCCCGTGTAGGTAGAAGGCTGAAATTTGGCAGGCTCATTCCTTATAGCTTACTTACAAAAGTTAGGCAGGTTTCATTTCAAAATTCTACGCGTAATGGTCATAACTGGAACCTGTTTTTTGTCCATATACTCTAATGGAGGAGGCGGAGTCACGTATTGCGTCATCACGTATTACGCCTCCTACGTAATCACGTGAAGTGAAAACAAGGAAGAGATTTACAGCACGAGTCAAACGCGGGAACGAAGGTAAATGACATTAATTGCTGAGTGTCTTTTAATACTGTGTAATTGTTGAGTGT